>NW_015386740.1:184467-211285 GCF_001527695.2 Protobothrops mucrosquamatus | reverse complement strand
GGATATAAGACAGTACATTTGTGAATTTTGTTATATGGGAGCTAGTTATTTTAGGGGAAAAATAAAAGTTGACTGCAATGAGAATGTGGCACTTAAGAAAAGATGTTAAAAAAAAGAGATAGTACAAAAATGGATGAAAGTGGATTGAACGTAAATATGAATAACCAATATGAAAGAAGTATGTCAAGAGACTAAATGAGGACTAGATCACAAAATAAATATGCAGTATGAAGGAAAAGTAACGGTTAAAAGGGAGGGGAAGACCATGACAGATATGGTTGGATGGAGCTGAAGACAGGAAAAACTTAAATGGATTGAATGAATCAATGTAAGGCCCAGTGAACCAAGGATGGTTTACAAAGATGCAATAGAGGCTACTGGTGAATAGCATTGGTCTAAATAGGTTTAGTTAGATTTGCTTTCTTTTTTCTTTTATCCTCTACCATCAATTTCTTAAGCTTATTCCTTCTTATTACTTCTATGTACTGTGCATTTCTGTATTTTGTTGATCTATAAGGAAACCATGTGGGTAATTATATAAGGACATGTAACAGTAAAGGAAAACCAAGATGGGTATTACTCTTATAGAAAAGTAACATTAAAGAAAACTGGGCATTTGCCTTGACCACATGTAAAACAAAAATAAAGTCTAAACCCATTATACAGTTCTTGTATGGTTGGTCACTAATCTTGATGGGTTAAATGTCTTCCTGAATTGTGGAAGATTTCACTCTACATTTAGAATTTGTGAATAGAACACTTTTCTTTCTTTCTTTCTTTCTTTCTTTCTTTCTTTCTTTCTTTCTTTCTTTCTTTCTTTCTTTCTTTCCCCAAAGAAATTCAAAAGAAAAAAATAATCTTTACTTAATGTTTAAGTAGATAATACAAATATGTCTAAAAAGAAAAATGAGCCCATACCGATATTCTATACATTGATATATAGCATTGCAAATACTGTAATTAATGGCTTATCAGTATCTCAGTAATGGACTCATATTTGTTCAGCAGCAGTATATCATGGACCATGAATAATGACTTTTTAAGTGTAATATTGTTTAAAAACATATCTGGCATAGAGTTTTAGGATAATGGTAAAGAGTTTAGATGAATATTATTTTTACTGATTAGTCTGTGAAAAATATGAAAATGCAGACTGGCTATATATGGGATTAGTAAGAAATGGTGAATATCCCCTTAAGATTGTGCTCAATTCCTGGTGACTTTGTAGACATGTCTATATAATCCTCCTGGCAGAAATACAGTTGAGTCTCCCACTGCCTTTCAGGAGCTTTTAAAAAGCTTTCCGATGTAGTTTAAGGCTTTGACATTCCCCAAATGTTCCCCACTCAAGTATTATCCAAGCCTGACCCTGCTTAGATTTTGAACTCAGCCAAGCTCCACAAAAAGTAATAATAAAATATAGTTGTTTCTACTTTAATTATATTTGGCCAAGCTGGTTTGTGTTTTTTGGATTTACCTTTTTACCACAGTACAAGAGTTTAATTTGCCTTAAATTAATTTTCTACACTTTCTTGATCAGTTGGTTATAATTTTTAAACAGTTGTAACTTGAAGACTTCCTTCCTTCCTTCCTTCCTTCCTTCCTTCCTTCCTTCCTTCCTTCCTTCCTTCCTTCCTTCCTTCCTTCCTTCCCTTCCCTTCCCTTCCCTTCCCTTCCCTTCCAGTGATTTCAGGGCTGCATTTTCTGAGAGCTCAATCTGACATTAGTTCATTGCTTGCTCCCTTCTTGGCCACAGCTGGCCTCTTGCTGTTCACAGCGGAAAACTGAAATCAATGCTTGCCCTAACAAAAGGCAGATGAAAGTCATTCTGATCATATATAGTCATTTCCCGTAATTTTATCAGCCTAGAGTTATTTACATGATCTCTGGAAATGATTGGTTGTTCCTTTAAATGTAATATTAGTTTTTTTAGGTTCTAAAAAACTTGTATAAAGTTCAACAGTGTATGTGCAGCTCAGTAAAAGTTTTCTAATCTATCACTTTGTTTTAAAGCAATATCAACATTCTAACTAAATTACAAGGTTGTGACTTTGTTACAAAGATTTTGCTTCCAGTCATAAGCTAGTATTCTTATCTATTTAATTTTTCCTACTGTATATACAGCTTGAAAGGGGTAACACTTAATATGCTTGTCCTTACAATATATTCATTGACCTCAGCTATTAAACTTTTATTTGAGGAAGCTGTGTTGGTGAACCTATGTTCTTAGCTAGTGGTTTAGATTGACGTTTAATACTCTGAAGGTTGAAGAATAACAATGTATTTGTTGGAAAACAGTACTTCCTATTTTAAATGGTTCTTGCTTTGACTATAGGCATTTATTATCTTCATCAAGAGATTGTTCTAGAATGTAATAATTGAATAATTTAAAATGGGTATAATAGTGGTTTATTGGATTTTGTAGGAGAACAGAATAGATAAAGTGATCTCTTTTACAAATGGATCCACTCCTTGCTAAACACACTATGTTTGTTTCAACTAATTTTGCTTTCTATAGCTCACAATTACATTGAATTGAAATGTTATTGGTATATAGTTTAAAATCAGAAACAGACTTTTATAGCTACCTACTAATTACATAATTCCAGCAAATGTAATATTGAATTTAGATAAGTAAAACATTAAAACTATGAAAAGAAAAAAAAGAATGCATAGATGAATATCCTATCACCACTCCTAAGAAGTTCAGAAAATATCTTACATTTTATTTTACATTGATATGATCTTTAGATTTTCTGTTTTTTGATACCTTATTGTATGCAGTGATTTTGCAATGATCTTATCAAATTCTTTCACAGATTGTCTGGTGATTAATGTGTCTCATATAAAGTATATGTAACAATGTGTTGAAAGAAGAGACAAGCCTACTCCAGCTATTATGAATCTGAGCAAGGGAAGCTTATAAGTTTCCTCTATTCAACACATGGTACCAGCTCAGTAAACCTTTAGGGGAAAAAATAAAATAAAATTGTACACTTGTATGGTGCTAAAAGCATAAATCAAATAATGTACTTTACTTTTTACTTTTTTTTACTGTTTTCTGCTAAAATTAATCATTAATCCTTTTCCCATATTCTTTGCTTTTACAATGTGATAAGGTTATATTATCAAATGCTATGGTGTTGATCTTAAAGTACTGCATAATATAAATATTTTAGCAAGCATGGGTAAGTGCAACAGATTTCAGATTAATGCTCATTGTTTTTAAGTGTCATCATTAGCATTGTTAAACTTGATAAAATATACTACTCTTAAAATAGTTACACCTCTCCTGATATCAAGATCTCCAGAAAAATTACTTTTGTTATCTCTTGTGGCCAATACTACTCAAGATCATCAATTACATTCTTCATATGATTTAATTTATCTTACCAACATTGTTTAAATTATTTGCCTTTCTACTGTAGGTAACATACTTTACCTCTTTGATAGGTTCCACTACGAGTTCAGAAGCAAAATACTATATTATATAACATTAGCAATTAAACAACAGCTTCTGATCAGTCAGCTGATAACAGCAATTATTTTATTTTTATTTTACATGTACATTCAACATTCCTTAGACAGTAAAACTGATATGTAACATGACTTATCCGCACAGACCAAAATATTCCACATGTTTTCTTACATATAAATTGTGTTTAACATTTTAAACTATGAAGGACTTACAACACTGTATAAAACAGTCTAGAGACAATGTAGAAACATGAAAAATATGGCAATTGCGATCAAAGAACTATACAGAAGAATGAATGATTTATGAAAATGGCTGAATTATCTAAATTTAGACTATAAGCAGAAAGGCAAAAGGTCACAGTCCAGTCTATAAATATCATAGTAACAATATATCATCTGTATTATTCAGTCAGCTAAAAACAGAAGAAAGAGCTATAGCTCCAAGCATTAAGAAAAAATTAACACTGAGACTAATTGGTGATAAAATATATGCTTTCTTCGTATGGAGTCTGTGCTGATATATGAACAGACTGATTCACAGCTAGCAACATACTAATTTTTAGAATCAAATTTTTAGAACCATAATTTTAACAAGGCAATAATAGATTTAACTTGATATTTACCTTTAAGAAATACAAGGATTACTTCACAATGCAACATTACTGAAGTTATTGTTGCAAGACAATACTATTTTCATAAAGACTATGGAATCCAAGTGAATCCCATTCTCTGCTATGGCCGCTTACTTGTGTCTTTTTTACTTAACCTAACCTACAGTACCTCAAAGTTTGCTATCATTGAAAAAACCTGAAGGACAGAGCACTATGAATGCTGCTTTCAGCTCTCACAAAACAGATAGGCAGTTGAATGATTATGTCAAGACGTCTAGTAGCAAATTTTTAATTTTTGTGTTTCAAAAGGCTAGACATTTAAATGTAGATCAGGAGTGCAATACAGAAGCTTGTTCTATCAGGGAGAGAAGGCTGTTCAGTTTAGTAAAATATGAGTGAAAGTGATTCAGAAAAGAATAAAAGTAGTTCATCATTTCATTACAAAATAATTATAATGTGCCTCTATGTTACTATTTATAATGACTGTTAATAGATGACACTATTAACCAAGAGAAACTAACTGAAATACTTCCATCTAGATCAATACATGCCACATTTTTCTCCAGCAAGAAATAATTATCCCACTGAAGAATTCTTAATCAATATTCTAAGTTAACTTATGATTTGGAGTAGAGTCAACAAATACTATTCAACTACTTTCAGAAGAGATTTGTATTTCTAACCTAAGATACATAGAGCTATTTGCCTCATTTTTAAAAAAAAACTGGGACAGGAAGTACACTTATGAATTTAACAAATGAAACTCTTGCTTCGTAATTGTAACTGGTAGCTAGAACTGTTAAATATCACAAAAACAAGATGTCTTAATTTATTAAATTAAAGCAATGTTTTCTACCATCTTAAGGTAGAATTTATTTTAAACATTGGGAATCAAATGCAAATATATCTAAAATATTAAGTTCATTTTTGAGAAAATCTGAAAATACTTATATTAAGTCAACAAGTAAATGTAAAATGGGAAATGAAATTTCTTTCTAGAACTTCATTCCTGAAAATATTCCTATTCAAAAGTTTCTTCTCTCTCTCTCTCCCTCTCTCTCTGTAACAAATTTGCTACAGAAGGTAAGCTTAGCCCTATAAACCAATCTAATATATAAGAAAAGGTTAAAGGGCATACAAAAAATCACTACTTCACTGAAAAAAATCTGACATCCAATTTTCAAGCTGATTTATCAGTAGAAAGCTAAAATTGATAGTTGCCACTGGTAGGTAGGTAGCTGTCTGAGAAAGCTGCTACAAAGCCTGTAGTTTTGATTTAGTCATATAGATCAATATAAACCTATACTGTTTCAATTTTAAAAATATTGATTTTCTGATATAACTTCAGGAAAAGAACATACATCATCAGCTTACAGAAAATAATCTTGAAATTTATTTCATAAACTTTCATTCAAAAAGGTTATTAAAAGATATGTGAAATACAGTAAGATGTGTAAGAGAAAGAGTCACTGGTAAAATAGAATATCCTGGCATTTTAAATTGTGAAAAAAATTGCTATGTAGTCAAGATGCTGAGCTTTGAGATTTTATTCTCCCTCCCATCAGTCCCATTCTAATTGAACATGTATATTACCTCAATTGTGAAGCATCCATCTAATATTTCTATTTATTTTTCCCCACTCCATCATTCCATGCTTGAAAATTACTTTATCATATTTGAAGAAAAATAATCATCATTTGCTGAAGAAAAGAAGATGCTGTCATAAAGATGATGAGCACGATATGTTTTCTATAATGCTTTAATGTATGTTTTAAATATATTTTCTAATTAAGCTTTAGTAGCTGATGTTTTTAAAAAAACAATTTGGTTTTTTTTAAAAAGTTATTTTATTTTTTTTAAAAAAATCTATTTTAAATAAGATAAAGCAATAAATAATTCCAAGTGTTGATGCCAGAACTGTTCTTTGTTCTTTGTCTGTAATTGGAGGCCTCTGAACTTGAGAGCCTTTGAATGACACCAATCAGAAATATTAAAATTTAACCTATAAAAGTTATAGTAAAATCACATATTTCATTATAAATTATAGGATTTTCAAGTTAATAATGTCCTAAGAACTATAGTTAATTTCCTGTTCTGTAATTATCATACAAAAATATACATTCATTGTAAAAAAGTGTACATTTGTACATTTTTGTAAGAGAAGAATGCTATCAATAAATAGCAATTTTTAAAAAGACAAAGAGAATCATTGTAAGACAAAGGGAAAGAAATTGACTTCTCCTTTCCTGCCCTATCCATATTTCCTTCATTTCAACAGATCTCCATGTGAAAAGAGACTACGATGTTGCTATGAACATATATTAGATGTGCAGGAGCTTACGTAGACAAAGTTTATCTATAATAAATTGATTTCAGTGGAGTTAGATAGACACACATCCAGAAACATTTTTCATTCACATAAATAGAGTGGAGATAGCAACCACATATGAATACCTAAATTGTAGGGACTGAAAGTTTTCCACACATGTTGCTCTCAGTGAACAGAGATCAGCATACAGATGTGAAACACTTGTCAGACAGACTCAGAATTATTAACATTTCTATTATATGCTGGACCAAGGACATGGATGTCAAATGATGCAAGGGAAGCATGACAGAATTGTTGCTTGATGACTGGGAAGGATAGTTTCATACTACCTCAGCTGCAATGACTCCTCATCCCAATTTATTATTCGCGCAGGCAAGAATCGGGACTCATGAGAGCTTGCTAGTAGAGGAGTATTTTATTCAAGCACTATCACACAGGCAGAAAATGATTCTGATCTTCATATGCCCTACCTTTTATATGCTATTTATTTTTAATAAATTATATAAGAAATGAAATAAGAATGTCTTGTGTGGTTTGGCTCAACACTGATTTTAAAGCATTAAACACATATTGGAGTCAATACTACTTAAAATTATTATTGATAATTATAGCTAACTATTGTGATCCAGATATATTACTATTACATCTGAGTAGCAAATAATGAAATGGAAGCAAATGAAACTCTACATTTAATTCACATATTAATATCTTCAAACAGGAAAAATTGTTGTCCTGAACCTATGTTATCTAAGGCTATAAAGATTCCTCCTATGGCTAAAAGGAATTAAATTTACAGTTACAATAAAAGGCAGTAAAAGTATACAAGATACCTTAGTGTATAAAATCTCATGTATCAAATATACAAACAAATTTAAAAAGCAAGAGGAGAACTTTAAATAGAATGATCACATTAAAATATTTTAAAAATTGAAAAATTATTTCAAGTATACTTAGTTTGGTTTAGTGATTAAGGTATCAGGCTAGAAATCAGGATATCACGATTTCTACTTCCACTTTAGGCATGAAAGCTGGTTAGGTGATGTTGGGCCAGCACGACCCACCTCACAAGGATGTTGTGGTGCAGAAAATAAGAAAGTATTAGATATGCTCACTGCCTGAGTTATTTGCAATAGTTATTAGCAATAGAGGATTTCTGCTTTACAATAAAAAGTATAACTTTGTTTTTCTGCATATTGATGACATTATTATTAATACTGTCATCAAAACTTTTCCACTTTATTAAAGCGCTCCTTTCTTTCACCAGAAATATATGTATGACTAACATGTCTTTTTTTGCTTCTTTGTTTAGAAGAAATAAAATAAAATATCACATCCAGAATATTTCTGAAATATGATAGAAATAAAGGTGATACTCATTAAGAAATATTGAAGTACCATAGCATCTGATTCTGCTGCAACTCTCTGATTATTTGTACAGCATAATAAATAAAGAGCTATAACCCTTTAAGGCAATCAAAATTGGATTTATTTTATCTTTCCCCATAGGTAAAATTTCCTACTGAGACAGTTGTATTTCAGAAAGCTTTCTTTAACACTAAGGGCAGTGATGAAGTTTCACTGTCAGAAATTTTAAGTTTTTGAGGGACTTATTACAAATTCAATATAGGCATATTTTTTTTAAAAGGCGGAGTTGTTTTTTTAAATCAACATGTTCCATTAAACATTTACTCATCTTTTAATTCTTTGCACATATACTTTTATATCCTATTTTTACATAAATATAATTTTATGTGTGACTTCTATTTATTAAATTAATAAAAATAAATACATACAAACAGTATTCCTTAAAACAGCTAAGTATTAAATGACTACAAAACAAAATTCAATCTACTGTTCCTGAAAACTTGTTAAACAAAGCAGACTTTATTTACTTTCCTTAATAGGAAGACTAGATAAGCTTTCCTTTGAAAGTGTTACAAAATTTGGTTGCTATAATTAAGAAGCTATTCCTTACCTATCACCTAGGCAGATTTCCACAAATTTGTGCAAGGCAGTGCAAGCTTAAGAAAATAATGGATTAATAGGATATATGTCAACCAAGTCAACCAATAGTCCATTTTCAAAAAACTCTGACATATTTTCAAAACATACTCAATAATCAATCTAGCTTTGCTTATATAATTATAGATTTGGGCTTCAGGAAGTGGCACCTGAGACAATTATGACTAAGCAAATCCAGCCCTGATTAGTATTTCAAGTGACCACTTGAGAATTCTAAGACTATTGCCTACCCCTGAGAAGCTGAGGGAAAAAAATCCTGGGAAAAACAAGACAATGTAGAGGAATGCTACCAATGACTCCAAATGGATGCAATCACAAGAAGCTGAGCTCAAATCAAGAGTATCTTTATTTACTACCATTATTTTTTCTCATCCATTTCTAGGGAAGTAATATTGACCTAAATTGGCAAAGAAAGTTAATTTAATTTTACTCCAGATTGACATATATCATTATGGTTATGGCTATCATTTTCTAATTATGGTCAATCTATTTTAGACTTTGGGCTCACTAGTTATATTGATACCACTCACACGATATCCAAGTCTGAAGTAAATCCTGCTTCCTTTTGCCAAAATTTACAAAAGAAGCTTATCACATGTTCTCACCTCAGAAAATGAGGAAAGAAATGAGCTCATTGGGTTAGTATAAATACTGAGAAAGAAATAAGATAGCATAAAAAGGAAGAGGAAGCATAGAAACCTAAAGGAGTACTTGACAATTCAGTTGAGTTGTGGGCTATGCTTACAATGTAATAATTGCATGAACAGGAATTGATTCAGGTTATTTGTATCATAAATGCTCACATCCATTCAAAATACCCAATCAGAAGTATATAATTAACAACATGCCTATAATAATTAATTAACAACATACCTATATGAAACAGCTCCCCAAGCACCATGCTTATTAGTAAGAATATTCAGTATTTTCTGCTTCAGCTGATTTGCTGTAACATGATCACGATGCTTGGCTGCACTGATAAGGTGATCACACATCTTCTCCTCTTCTCTTCTATCAGCAGCATATTGGGCACATTGAGACTAAAAAGAGAAATGATGTTTATGATTTCATTAGGCAAGTAAATTAAGGTTGTTTTACTTTCTCTAAACCTTCCTTTTTAAAAAAAAAATCAGTTAAACTATGCATAGTACACAATAAAGTTTGTTTATCCCTAAACTTAAAGATATTTATTTGTGTGTTTGTTTATTTATTTATCAAATTTATATGGCTGCCCAAGACATAGAAATAAGTGTACAACAATCCAATGAAACAGTAATGATGTAAAACAGTCATTATCTAAAACCATTATATAATAATTATTAAAAAGCACTAAGAAGTATAAAACAAAACCACAACAAAGAAACCGAAAGGTGGAGAAATATTAACATTAAGGGTGATACCTCACTAGGTTACCCATCCCATGTACTTCTCACTCCTGCTGGCATAACCAGGTCTTGAGAGACCTTCAAAACCTTAGGAGTGATGAGGCCAACCTCATCACTAGGATAAGATTCCAAATGTGGGTACCATGATAGAAAAGGTGGATTGCCTGGGGCCCACCTTTTGTGACATTCTGACAAGCAAAGTCAATGGGGAAGACAGATTCACTTGACAACCATGTTACTAACTTAACAATTGTAGTGATTCATTTAAGAACTGTGGGAAGAAAGGTCATAAAATGGGGCAAAATACACTTAACAACTGTCTCACTTAGGAACATAAATTTTGGGCTCAATTGTGGTCATAAGTCAAGGACTACCTGTACTTGTTTTTTGGGGGAACTTCTTTGCCTTTCCTATAACTTCTAAATGTTAGCAATATCCATGTCTCTTTTGAATCAAACCTATATATCTATCAGTTCCTGTTCCCAATATTGCAATATTGTTAAAGTCTGGACTTCCCATCTTAAGTATTATGTTACTAACATGTAAAATAAGTGCATTTATTCAGTAGTTTGAACATTCTTTAGTCTTGACCACATATTGGAATTAGAATATAAATAGATCTTGGCCACAGCTGTAATTATTTTTGGTACCTGCTTATCAATCATGTGTAGCAGTTTAACTGCACCATCCTGTTAGACTTTTAAGCAGTTGTGCTAGTATTTCATCAATTACTGCAGCTTTGTGGATAACATTGAAATGAATTAACATTATAATGTATAGAGTTGCAAACAGGGTGAACAAATTGTATTGTAGGTGACAGAAGTAAATCTTGATATAATGTAAAAGATACTTTGCCATTACATTTCAAATCTATAGAAGAATGAATTGTACTCAATAGACATGTGAGAATTTGAGGGGGGAAATGGGGGCATAAAGAAAGAGGTGAGAAAAAACGGGATTATTGTCAGCCTATGACCCTTTTGAGAATGTGTCTCAAAGCATTCCCCATCTGTTTGATATCATTTGGGACTGTATTCATAATAATTTGGAGTTTATTTTATTGCCTAATATGAAAAGGCATAAAAACTGCATGTATGCACAATGTAAAATCATTGCACATTTCTCCATTAGGATAGGCATATATTTTAGTTAAATGTATTTTAAGATCATAGACATTAAGGGGTTAATTAATTTTTCAATTTACCTATTTGTAGAAAGAAACACCAATTAGTACAATAGTACTGTTCAGTAATGAGGATAATATTTCATCAGCTTATTGGACAGTTAAATCAAATTTTCATTTTTCATTCTGAGCAATTATAGAAGTTAACAGAATGAATGGATATTAACTGTGAAATAGGCTTTTTAGAAAAAAATGGACTAATGATGAAATAAAGTTTTCTTATCCTTCTTATATTAAAGAAGTTTTGAAATATGGGAGGGGGAACAGGATATTCTAATGATGACAATGGGCAAGCAGCTCTGAATCTATGCTATTTTATTCTATTTTATCTTTCAACTTGCTATTTTAATTTTTTTATATTGACATTTCTTTATATTTATGTTTATATTTCTAATTACAACTGTTGCAGCATCCCTGCAATCATGTGGTCAAAATTCTGCAGATCAAAATTCTATACTGTGGCTGGGCTTTTGTGTTGCAAAGGAAAAAAAAATAGCCAAAAGCAGGTTTAGAGCCATGGTGCCCAAAAAAGACCATTTGTTCCATGCTTCTGAATCGGGCTGGAGCTGGACTGGTGGCACAATAGGGCTTTTTGGTGCCCCATAGTTCTCTGGGGCTGCTTTTGCAGTTGCAGCTTCCCTGGGCATAGCAAACAGTCCCAGAGTCTCATGATTCTGGGGTTCCTTACTGCCTTATAAGGCAGCAAAAAGGGCAGCAAAAAGGGCAGAGATAAGGGGAGATAGGCAGGTGGGGGGAGTTGGAGACAGTTCTCTTTCCTTACTGAGGCTTTTGCTGGGATGGACCAAGAATGGTTTGGATTGGGAGGGTAGTCGCTTAACAACTCATGATTCTCAATTAACAACAGCTTAGTGATAGAAATTCCCATTCCAGTTGTGGCCTTTGAAATGGGATCTACAGGCAGAAATGAAAAGTTTACAGCTTGTAGAACTTTCTTCTTCCCTGATAGAGGATAACCTCCCTCCCAAGAAGGCTGCTGTTTGTTCAGCAGCTGCATTGCTTGTGCAACAAGCAGATAACATGATATTAATAAACACAATTTATAATTCAATCTTTTCACTTTACTAAAAGAGCACAGCATACCACAGCAGCACCCAATCTATATTAAGGTTTATGAACAACTGCTTTCCAGCAGCCAGCTAGGACCGTTCATTTCCTTTACTCCTCTTGAAAGGGTCCAATCTAAATTCCTAAGGACTATATTCTAGGTAGCCCTTGTGTTCCAAATGTAGTTTTCAAGAGGGAGATGTTCATGTCCTGCCTTGGCCAGGAAAGTCAACTGATTGACCTTGAGCCACTCTCTCTCTCTCTCAAGCCAACCCACCTTACAGGTTGTTGTGGGGAAAATAGGAGAAGGAAAGTGTATTGGATGTTTGCCATCTTGAGATATTTGTAAAAATAATAATAAAGGCAGGATATATATAGGATATATAGAGCCATGGTGGCGCAGTGATTAGAATGCAATACTACAGGCTAATTCTGTCGACTGCCAGCAGTTCAATCCTGACCGTGTCAAGGTTAGTCAGCCTTCCATCCTTTGGAGGTTGGTAAAATGAGGACCCAGATTGTTGGGGAAAATATGCTGACTCTGTAAACCACTTAGAAAAGGCTGTAATGCACTATGAAGTGGTATATAAGTCTAAGTGCTATTGCTATATAGTTATACCATATAAACTTGTTTTCAAATTCTGAAGAGCACTAGCTTTAGCATGGTTTAATGCTTTCCCACAGCAGTTTTGGGAGGTCAACATAAAAGAGTCCATTATCAACTGAGACTGTGTGCCTGTGGAGAAGAGGCTGTGGAAACTACAGCTCATGTTCTACTATATAGGACTCTCTATAAGGACTCAAGGATGTGCCTTATAATTTCTAATCTGGTAAAACACCCAGACAAATCTGATCTTTTTATCCTATTGTTATCAGATAAGTATGATTCAATCATCTTGAACATAGTTAAATTTTGCCAGTAAAATTATTTAGACTTCTACAATCCATTCACGAACCTACCAATTTTAACATTTTATCTTGCTTTCTTTTTAATACAGGCATATCAAACTCGCAACGTCATGTGACGTTGCACGATGTATTGAGACTTTTTCCGCATTGCTGGCAATGGGGTGGGCGCGGCTTCGGTGTGACCCATCCAGCCCATGGGCCGGCAGTTTGACATGCCTGTTTTAATGTGTTTTTGTTTGCAATACTGATCAGTGACCATAATAAAGATATTCATGCATTCTTTTAATTAAACTTCTGTAACTTTAGACAAGAATTCATAAATTGTTAATAAACTCACTTACACTTTTCCATGTGTATCAAGATATTTAAGAATTCTGCTTTCAACAGACATTTTTCTGTGGAGCAGTTTTTTGTTTTGTTTTTTTGAGGTCAAGGGATTGTGATGAGTGATTCAAAAGATTTGGTATTCATATAAAATTATATTTTTAATTTTATAAAAAGCTATTTTTATTTGTTATACAATAGTAATATTTTTAAAAGTTAAGGACTTAGATTTTTAAAGAAATCCATGTCTCAGAAATGTCTTTGTTTGCTTACTAGAAAATTGGCTTAAGATTTCCCCTTAAGGGAATTTGGTTAATATTCTAAATTGTGTTTGCTAACTGAAGCTGGAATCTAATTGAATATTCTCATTTTGTCTACGTTTCTGACAGATCTTATTCTGCAATAAATTCTTCAAAGGGCAGATAACTCAATCTTCTACTGTCATCTTAAGTTTACTGAGAATGCTGTGATAAATATCAAATGTTATTTACCACTGAAGCTGTATGAAACTTCAGTGTGACATACACTTAATTGCAAATGTGATCTTTAAAATTTAAAGTCAAAATATTTAGAATATGTTTGGTAAGATTCTATGTTTGGAAGGCTCTCTCTCTCTCTCTCTCTCTCTCTCTCTCTCTCTCTCTCTCTCTCTCTCTCTCTCTCTCTCTTTCTCTCTCTCTCTCTCTCTCTCTCTCTCTGTACATAAATAATATATACATATACATACATGAATAAAATGTAAGTCAAAGATCTGTTTTTAATTTGTGCCAAAAAAATAAAAGTAGCAAGATTGTCTGTCGTATTAAAGGATTGCCCATGAAGTCTAATTGTTACTGTTCAGTTATTGATAGCATTGTAGCCAAATACTATTCTTGCTATGCCCTTGCTGAATATACTGTTCCTTGTTGTTAATGTCCTAAGCAGTAAACAGGAATACTGGAAGTGTCCAATATCCATTTCAGTTTGCTAGTGTCTAAGATATCAATGTGTACTCAATTCATTTCACCTTTTACTATGTTGAACTTTCTCAAGTTTATGCTTATATTTCAGGTTCCCACTGTAATTCTATCATTGCAGCTTTGGGTTTCTTTTCCTGCATGGAAACCTCAGCAACTAGACATCTGGAAGACTTTAAACTAGCCACATCATAAACACCATTATATTCCAAAAGGACCTCAGCTTTTTTCAGTAGTAAGCTAGTCTATTAATGTGGCTTTCTTGGTAAAATATAGGAGCAGTTTGCCACTGCTTTTTCGCACATGGTATAAAATGATCTATTTTCTGTATGTTCCACCTCTAATATTCTCCTATAAAACTGGTGTCCAATTTAGATGTGTACTTGCCTGAAGCAGGCAGCTAGGATGATCTTCATACCTTGTAGGACTCTGCTGAGAGTATGTAAGTATGTATGTACACACACACACACACCTCCCACACACAATCACAATCACACACGCACACTGCTGAGTGTATGTATTCTCAGTATATACTCCTGGAATTCTCTGCTCATCCTTCCCAATAAAAAAATTATATTCCCGCCTTAGCCATGAAAAACTAGCTGAGTGACTTTGGGCCAGTCACTTTCTCACAGCCCAAGTTATCTCCCAGAGTTGTTGTTGTGGGGAGAATAGGAGAAGGAAGGTATGTTGGATATGTTCACTGCTTTGAGTTAATTGTAAAAATAATAAAGATAGGATACAAATAAATAAATAAAATATCCTTTACCACCATCAAAATAACACAGCAGAAATTTCAGACAATCCTAAGAATAAATTTTACATTTAAACTGTAATGGAATTGGTAATCCACATCAGCAATACCAGAACAATACTGTTACTTTTAAAAATGTGAATAAAGAAAATTCTAAATATAATACTATTTATTTCTATAGAGTTTAAATGAATATGTGTTATTTCTATTAAAAATGAATATAAATTTTGAGTGACAATAATCTAAGTTTTCCTTTCAAAATATATTTCTCAGATGGTGGCAAGTTAGGTGAAAACAGAAATTCAGGGTTTTAACAACTGCGAGGCTTACCTCAAATTCTGCATGTTTGTGTACATCTTCAGCTCTTTGTCTGTTCAAAATAAACTCTGCCTCATTTGCAACTCTTACAATGTGATCCTTCATTGCATGACACAATAATCTAGAGGAAAAAGTGAATTGATCTCAGACATGATACAATTTTATTAAAGAATGATAGACATTGCATTAATCACCAATCCATTTGCATACATTAAGAGAAAAATAATGTATTATTTGCTTGGTCAAAACAACTAAAGTTGCTCTGAAGCAATTTTTATCCATATCCTAATGGCCTAATAAGTTTAAAAGGTTGGGCTTTTTTGCAATTTTTAACTCAAGAAAGCAACCAATGTACCCTGGGCTTGTAAAATAGCACGCAGCAGTGAAAATGGCCCATTAGTGTATTGCTTGACCCTGATTAAGATCTCTCCCCTCCCCAATTTTACTTTTTAGGATAATATCGATAAAAAGAATATGAAAAGCAAAGCTTCTGCATGAAAATAAACTGCATTATCAGCAATGTATTTGGGTTCTACTGAGATCCAAGCAAGATTTTTAGATGTTGGCTGGCTAAAATCCAGTACTTTTCTAAGTGGCTACATCAGTCATGATAACCATTATGTGAGAGTCCCCAAAAGACACTCTCAAAGTTCTAAACATTCCCAATAACCCAAAAGACCACTGCTTTACTTTCCTAACTTAAATCTAGGCTCATTAGAGACAAGTTGAGCTGTAAAAACTTTGTGAAAAGTCCACATACATAAAAAGCGTAATCTAATCAACGAATGATTATTCTTTATTTTTTTAAACAAACTATTACTTAGTTGACATATACGAGTTAATATTATAGTATGTCTGATCTAACTGAATACAATAAACATGTTATCACAGGTTTCAGCAGATTTTAAACAATAACTCTTTTAGAGGTCTTATTTTTATATTGCTCCTTCAAATGCAAATAGTTTTGGAAATTCTTCTTTGTAGATTAAAAAAATGTTCTCTTCTTGGCGGTTTCTTCTTCATAAGGTATACTGACTATTACAATGAATCATATCAGCTCTTAATGGCTTGTTTCTGACTTCTCAGTAAGGCAAATCACTCAGTGCATGTTTTCTTCATCAAGAAAGGATCTCAGATATGTTACAACCAAATTAGTCTTGACACATGAATTGTAAGGTGTCTTCCAGAAATCTTTACAATAAAATACCTAGTTTTTAATGAATTTGATGATGTGGAAGAATACTTATATCTGAATCATTTAATACAGTTTTGCAGACAGATTGAACCGATGATTTATTATTTATTTTCTTTAAAAAGAGGTGGCCGAAATCTCACTGAACATTTAAGAGATGGAGTGCCAAAGTGGGTGCACTTATTATATCACTTAAATATCATATATGTGACCAATTGGGGTCTTCTTTTTTTAAAAAAATGTAACCTAGATAAGATTCACTTTATTTTCGCTAACTATGGAACTTCTACGTTTCAGTTTATGCAGTCATTTTCATGTCATGCGTTTCTAACTAAAAAAAACACAAAAAATAAAACAAAAACAGGATCCTAGGTTTTCTGTAATTTTAATTGGAGAGGGATTAAAAAATCACAAATAGAATTTCAAAGGTTGTATGTGACCTCAGGGATAGATTTCCCCTCATTACTTTATAATGACATTTCAATCTGAGTGGCAGAAGGAAGGCAATGAACTTCTGTAGACAGATTCTATACAAGTATAAAGTATACTTGATAGTCATCCATATGTCTAATACAGTCCATATAGTCCAATTAACTACTTATTATACAGATATATATGCCATCCAACTCACAATGATTCTGAGCAGCTAAAGTGATCAAATGTGAAAAAGACCTTCACAGAATTACTATGAATTTCAAACCCAGCCCCACAAAGAAATTTAGTACCAGGAACCTAGTTTCCTTCCTTAATCAAGCTGTTTGAGGTTGTCTTCAGATGGAAAAAATAAAAAATAAAAGAATTGATTCTAAGTGTGAGGCTTGCAGTTTAAAAAGTAATTTCTCACTAAACATATGAATGTTCTTTCTGGAAAGGGAAGGAATGGATGCTTTTAAATCTTAATTGAATTTGTGCAGTTTTCTGAATACCTGAGGTGTAATAAGCATGTCTTTAAGAATAACTTTATTCTTAGTCATGTGCTAATTCAGTCAAATAATGTATTTCTCAGGTCCTAGGTTAATCAAGCCAAGCTAGTTTTGAATATTTATATTTTTGATTTTCCACATATCATCATTCTTTTATTATGTATTTTTGTTCTAGTGGGATAAAGCCAATTAAGTCATGATCTAGACTTTGTTTTCTTTTTTGTGACTTTTAGACGCATGTAACTACAATCTGCCAAGGCCCGCAAATGCACATTCACCCGTCTACTGTTTGGGTAATCTTATAAACTTAACCAAGCAGAATGAAGTGAAGAAAGAAACTGCTGTTCTTCCTATCAAACTTTCCAAACAAACCTGTAGATATTATATATTTAGATATTGAAGTCCCAAATCACTGTATTTATAGTAGTGTTGGTAGTTTCAGAAAGATAAAATTCCTGTAAACCAGACAGAATAGTTTTCTTGATGTTTCCCAGACAGAGCCAAAGTGCTAAATTTCCCAGTTATTTTCAAAATGATAAGCTTCTGTGTATTTTGTGGTGTTGCAGTCATCCATTTGAGATATATATTTTTATTATATTGTAACTTAAATTGAATTTATTTGTGCTCTCCAACTACTTTCTAGATTAGCCCAACTGGGTATTTAGGAAAGGCAATCTTTTGATCTCTCTCTTAGGTCTGAAGGGAGGATTTCTGCCATGAAACTGGAGCTTTACCATTCTTACATCTTTTTATGTCTCCTTTTTACTTAGCATCTATTCTTTATTTTATATTTTGAATTGGATTACTCATTTGCCCATCTAAAATAATTAGATTTGTTGTATTTATTCCACAAAGAAATTATCTAAATTTGTTCTGCATTTTACCTGTGTTAACTGGTATTTAATTGGAAAATACCATTGTACGTATGATTCAATTCACCCAAACATATTTTTGGCAGCATTTAAAGATTATTCTATAAATTAGGATGTTTAAAGCCTGGTAACCAGATAATGCTGACAGAATTTCTACTTTAATACGCAGCAACAATTTTGACTATACATACTTGCAATTCTTTCCATGGACATTATAGCTCAGACAATTTCATCAGGTATGAATATTTTTCTATTTTGTTTTTTGTCTTCTACAGATGCCAGGTGATTGCTACTGTTGTTTCTGCTTCATTTTTTTAGCTACTACCTCAAAAAGAAATGTTTTGCTTGAACTCAGAGCATAGGGAAAGGTACTACTTTTTGCTGATGAGAAAACACAGAGCAATTCCAATCCTGTAGAGTGAAAGAAATTGCCTATGTTGTTTCAATTTCAAATAAAGCACTGCAGAGCCAGAAAAAGGCCAGTTTAATATGGAAGGATAAAAAAAGATAAATGCCAAGAATACAGATACCACACATCAGCGATTCCCCTTTCAGTCAAAGAGTACTCTCTCCTTTGCAAGATGGAACAGGCAGGTCTTCAGAGCTTTCCTGAATTTATCCTGCTCAACAAATTACACATTACCTACTTGGCCTCTCACTCACTTCCCAGGTGTTCCTCCAGTTCTTATCAGGGACAGAGATATCCCCAAAAACCAAAACCCTGAAATCTAGCCCTGGCTTTCATTTAGGCTCTCGCTCTCCCCAGAGTCTAAACCTGGTGACATCCCAGAACTCTGAGTAAGGATCACTGAATTTTAAGAAACTTCCATTCGTATAGGATTGCATTGTAAGTAGTCCTTTACATTCTAACCATCCATACTGATTAGCATTACTTATCCGTTCATAAAAGCCTTAAGTTGTGAAACTACACATCTTGCTCATACTCTCACACAGAAAGATTTGGATATGTGTTTTGGGTCGATGTGACTTCTGGTGACTACCAAGACAAATTCTTACAGTTTTCTTGGCAAGGCTTTTTCAGAACTGGTTTGCCATTGCCCCTTTCCTAAGGCGGGGACTTGAATACCCAATTTCTAGCCTGATGCCTTAATCATTGAACCAAACTGGCTCTCACGATACATGGCAGTACCATTTTGAAACTGAAGATAGAGAGCAATTTTAAAATGGTATTGAGATTTGCATTAAAGAAATTGCATTATGCATGCTGAACTTTGGAGACAAGTAAAATAGTTGTTTTTTAGGCTAGCCATAGAAGTGATTTCATATTTAATTGTAAGTTTTAACCATCTATTTATTTCTGGCATTCTTTGTAATGACTTTTAATTTAATTGTATTCATATTTACTTATTTATTCAAAAAGATTTGTATAGCTGCCCACCTTTCATTAATTTTATTAAACACGCTGCTGAAAGTTGTGTTTTAATCTGGGTATTGTGTTTAATAATTTTTTTTTTCAAGAATCATCATGAATTATGGAACTTCTTTCAGTATTTTAAAAACAAAAATGTAGTTCTCTAGTTCTCAAATTCTTTTTCACTGTTCTTCAATCCACAATTTAAAATTCAATCATAATTGTATAGTAATTATAAACAATTTTACAATCCATTAAGCTTGTTTTGTTTTAATTATAAAGCTCCTTTGTTAGATTCCTATAAATGATCTGCTTTATAATTTCAGGCTGTTCAAGGGAGCACTTTAATTCAAGTACACATTCATCAACTGTTTATGTCCTGTTAATTGTTGACAACAGCACAATTGCATTCTCTAGCTATGATTGATGAATAGCATTCAAACTTCACCTATTAAGAAGCATAATATTCATAATAATTTGCTTTTTGCAGAGTAAAATAAAATTTAGGATAGAAGGAAGCATGCATTTTAACAATGTACTGTACATAAGCAAATGAGGTATGTATCTATATCTAGATATCTATAGAGATGTATAGATATAGATGATATACGCAGTAGTTATTGATATAAATATAGAGAGATATAAATATAAATATAGAGTGTATGTAGAAAAGTCAGCAAAAGAAAGAATATTATTGCTGTAATTATTGCTTGATCAGAAGAACACTATTAGCATTTTAAAGAAGGAATACAAAACTGAGATTTGTTCAGTGCACATAAAATTGTAGTCAATTTTCTAACATATATTCTATAGTCAGAAAAACATCTGTATAACAAATGTTAGAAACCTTTACATTTTAGGAACAAGAAAAACAGATTTCTTTTTTAATTAATGTACATTCTGCTCTGATGTCCAAATATTCCTAATCATATTAACCTCAGTTGTGGCTGCTGATTTCTACCACAAATATTACTACTTAAAACATATAGATATTAGCACAGGAAACCTGTATTACATCTTCACTCAAAAATCAAATTAAAAAATTTGCACAAAAAGATTATTCATATTTCCTCACAATTAAAATAAAATAAATGCATATCTCTTTCTGAGTGAATCGTGCAGGAATATTACTAAATATACTATCAGAAAGACTACTGTTATAAATTAACATATTTCTAGCATATTGTTTCATGAATTGGAATCTTATCATTTTATAATTGCAAATACTATTTTAACAGTTACAGAAAATAGACAGCAGAGGTTTTTAGAAATTCTCAAAACAGCTGCTACCATTTGTTTCACTTCTACATATGATGCAAATAATATATTAGTGGAACAAATAAACAAAAATGCTGTAGATGATTACTAATATTTAAATAATTCTTATTAAGCTTAAAAAGGATAATTTTACTTTTTCCTTAATAATAGCAGCAACACTAAACTTATTATGTTGAGAGTATAATTGTCACAGTCTTATAAACAAAACTATCAGAACTAAACTGCATTCAGAATGTTAACTCTTTCCATAATACCACAGCACACATAAAATTTCAATCTGATATTAAAGTACCTGAAAATAGCATTGGGAATTATGATAAAAATAGCACTTCCTCCTTACTGCATAAAAACACTATGAACAGAATGCTCCAAAGCAGATGGAGTGACAGATGGATTAGAGATTGGGTTACTCAGATTCTGTCTGGAAAAAAAATGCTGTGTTGCCCTTGTAAGATGATGTGCAATTCTCAGATAAATCTTATAACTATTGCATAGGTATTCTAAAAAAATAAACATAAGAGTTCATCGTTTCTACATTTCACGTATAAACGAGTTGAGTATTTTTATGCCAAACATCTCTACTGTAAACCTGTCTAATTAAAATATTTCATTCTCTGGTATTTGTGTAGCAGATGGTGAAGACATTATTGTCTAATGGAATTAAATGCAAAATGACTACTGGTTCAAAGATTTTAAATTAATTACCTTCCTTCATTGATGAGCTCAATAAAAGCAAGTCCAGCATTCTTCTGAATAGAATTTTGCCATTCCTAAAGGAGAGGAGGAAAAAAACCCCACATTTTAGAAAGTGGCAATTCTTCTGAAAATGTAACTATTTTTATTAATTTAAAATATTCAGAACTTTGATTTACATTATTTTTTTCTAGCCACTATAGTTTATTGAAATGTAATACAGTAATGTGCATTGTTCAAGGGCATCAGATATTTAAATCCAAAATAATAGACCCACTTGTGAAATTTTCTTTTGATTATCAATACAAAACTTTGCTGCTGAATTTTCAAATAATAACATTTTAAACCATACATTTTATAAATATTTTAGAAAACAAATACATTCTTTATATGTTTTAATAGTTCAGTTTTGCATGAAATTCTAAAAATGATAAAATTACACTCTATTCAGTTTCCATAACCAGGCTTGACAGTAGATGGTGATCCTTTAAAAATTTAATCTCTTCGTCAGAACTTGATTAGGCTTGGTAGAAGACTGTCAAATAAGACTTATTTAGATTATAGACTTTAATGCTGACAAAGGCAGGGCTTATATGTACAACTATGATCCAATATTTAAACTCTAAGCTTTGTCTTCCTGCCATCTTGATTTGATGAATATTTTGCTGGCTTCTTGCTGGTTTTGCAAAGCAGAGGAGAAATATCTAAGTATATGTTCTCTTTAAGAAACATATTTTTCTCCTTGACTGTTTTCCTTTCTTACAAAAGTTTACAAGAAAACAATAACATATAGGGTAATTTAAATTATGGTTTAGTGCTATGAATCATTCTCTAGTGCGGTCAGTAGAGGTTTGCAAGCTAGTCATGTCATTTGATCCCAACAAAGAGATGCCATATAGTTGGTACAAATAAGCCAACTAATCATACTTAAATTTAATCTAAATTTAAGCTGAGGATTCAGATAAAACCTAAATTGTGTTTAATTTAAAAATGGAATTGGAATGTTCTGATTTTCTTATAACCCCTGAGAGAAATGCATTAGAGTGGAACACATAAGTCAGCTTGGTTTATTTATAAACCAGTTCATAGAATTGTAGATATTGACGACATCCTAAATCCTTCTAAATAGCAAGGATATGACAATAATTGCTCTTCACCTAGCTCTTTTTTAATGAAGAGGTTAAAAACTCTTAAGATAATTGGTATTTCCAGTCTTCTGAAGGTTTAATATAATATATAATATTATATTATTATAATATAATAATAAGCCATAATATGGGTTTTTCTAACCATATTTTAATTAAAAGTATTTCAATAGATTTTGGGCATATTATGAACAACATTAGATCAATGTGATAATCTCAAATTCCTAAGGCAGAACATACAAAAGAGGATGTATTTCTTGCTGTTGAATTTAAAAACAAACAAACAAAAAAGAATCTCAGGCTGTCTCAACACCAACTCCAAGACTATTTCTGTTTGCAGAGATGGAATGATTACTATACGATGGGCTAGAGAATATACCATTGGATTAAGAGGTAGTATTTGATTCCATGTTTTTAACTAATCTGCTAACCTCTAATGACATTCCCAAAATATTTAAAATATGTCATTTACAACTGTTTTCTTTTCCCCACATCATCACTTAAAACACAGTAAGGAACAAGATACTAATAGATCAGGAGCCAGTTCCATCATTGCAATTCCTCCTGACAGATAGGTTTATGTGAGTCCTGGCCTCATGAATAGCAGCTCCTTATCTGGGTTATTAGCACACTAAATACGTCAAAATAATTTCATGGTCATAAATATAGTCCAAGGTTAGAACCAAAAGCAAGTTCACTGACAGTGTCCAAAGAGCAAGTAAATAGGGAAGTCCAAATGCAAGTCACACTCAAATGTCACAAGAATTACAAATCCCACTTATATGGAACCAGCTAGCCAAGAGTTGAGAGGAATCAAGAAAATAATAGACTAGAAGTCTGGGGAAAAAAAGAAGATATATTTTCAACAGTTCATCCTTGATCTGCTATAGCCAGATTGTCTTAAGGTACTTTTTCCAAGGATTTTCTTGGGTTGTTTTTTTTTGTCCTTTGAAAATGTTTTGCTTCTCCGGGAACCTTTTCCTATTTCTCTCTCCCTTGTCCTAAACACTTATTGATATGCCATAATCTTGATGGATCATGCACAATGTTCCTGGCCAATGATAAAGCTACCACTTTTTGGGCCACCACTTTTTGGGCCTCAAATCCTATATAATGTTACATAAGTCCTTTTAAATTCCTTCTGTGTTTTAATTTTTATATTTGTCATGTAGTTATTGAAAGTTTTCCTTATTTAGATTATTACACTAATTTTAAATATTATATTATATTTCTCTTTTTAATGTAAGATACTTTGAATTCGGAAAATAAAAAATAAATAAATAATCTGTGTCTCCCTGTTTTACCCCCATTTAATGGTATTCTTGAGGTCTAGATATGGGAGACTTCTTGTCTGGATAGGGATGATGGAATCTGTTGCAAATTCAGCATAGCTGCTGGGATCTGTAAGTATTACATACAGCTCTTAAGATGCCCACCATGGTTATTGGTTTCATCTCCGGACAGTTCTTGAAATACCATGATGAAAAAAAATGGGGGGGAGTTGAATTATTCAGCATGCAATTCGTTAAACTCTGTATTTGGTTCAAATGTCAACTAATAGTTGCATTGCTTAAAATACTACAAATGATGCCTCAGTTTCGGACAAATCAATAGCCATCTGCCAATTTCACAATTAACTCATGTTTGTAAGACTGTTATATACCATGCCTCACAATAATCTAATCCGGATGCATGAAGCATAATGATTAGGTCATCCCTTATCAGAGAAAAATCACAGCTAGCATAACAATACAAGCTATCATAAAGCATTCTCTTCTTCTATCTCTTCCATCATATTGGGGTATTAAGGAGTAACGCTATAAACAAGAAGTCAAGCTTCAACTCTGAAGCTCTCTTGAATATAGATGCCATGAGAAAATGACTTATGTTAGTTGTGTACCTTTATAACTATGTGGAACGACTTTATACATCTGTTATTAGTTTGGGGACAGGAATTATTTATTTTTAATTTAATTATGATAACCTTGAATATTTTTTAAAAAGTATATTCAACCAGCAACTGTCTCAAATTAATTCAATATATTATTGAGTCAATATATCAATATATTAAAGTTACTATCCAAACAGATTATTATGTGTATTTCTTTCAAGTATTACCCCCAGCTTTAGAATAAGGGTTAAAAAATATAATATAGTGGAGTTTTTTTACATTCATTTCTTATGAATCTCATACTAATTCCTATCTATTAATATTTTGATTAGAAATCAAACTTCATAAATCCCCAAGTAACATTTCAAGAGTGATCTTATATTAAAAATATATATGAAAGTAAACTTATTCTAACATTGGAACTGTAATTTTTTCCCTTTAGTGTTGTTTCTTTACTAAAAAGTTTCACTGAATATAAATGTTATGTTACCACAGCAAGAAAGTGCCTTTTTGTTAATCAGAACAACAGGTATAAAATGTTGTAAATGTATTTTAGCATCTCCAAACAGAATCACTCTACACTTTAAGCCCGATACATCCTTTACTTTTGTCACTAATGGATCTAATAGAGGAAAAATGTTTTATTTTAATGTTTTTATTTTCAATGGAAAGATGAAGACCCATTTGAAATAGCATGATTATATTTGAATATATCACTACTCTTAACAGGAAAATTTTACAACAATCTGGAAATACTTAGAATCTATTGTGGTTCTTAAAGCAAAGAAGAAAAGAAATATTAATGAATATCAAATATGCTTTTAAAAAGGAAAACCAAACATTAGAGGAAATGTCCTGGTTTATTTGAGGAATTTGCTACAAAACAGTATCACAGCTGTGACATATAAAACTAGACTATAGCAAACAAAGACTAGTTAATAAAGGACAGATCTTGTCCAAATCACCATCTTAATCTCACCCACCCCTGAAAATTAACCCAATTCAAGTGTATTAAATATATTGTTATTTATTATAAATTTTCTAAGGACACTGCAGACCAAATCAATCTAAGTAGAACCTCAGCCTCATATTTGGGAAATGCAGAGTGTTAATACACATGAAAGAAAGCTATTGTAAAAGGACAATAGTAATCAAAATATAAAAAGAAAAGTAGTTTCTCAGTGTCGAATAATGCAGTATCCCTACAGGAGTTCCTGTAAAGCTTAAAGCAAATTTTTCACAAAGACATAATTCCTCTGGGGACAGTCTTGATTGCATATCCTTCAGAGTCTAAAAACCTGCCCATATGAACTGAATTATCCATGACATGTACCTTCAGACGTTTGTAATGTGATATTTCATGTAAATTTAGACCATACCTTAGACATGAGCCGCTGGCAATGTTAAGTTTACTCAGGAGCTCAGATAAGTAAAAAAATTGACATCCTTGCTAATCTGTAGTCGTTAACATGGAATTTCCAAATAAAGAGCATAAAAGCATCTAATTTGCTGTAGCAAATGAAAAGAAAACAAACTTTGCATTTCCCTTTCCTTTTCAGCGTCTACTATTACCCTACTTTATATAAATAAACCTCTTCAAAAGCCTTCTCAATCATCTATCTTTTTGAAGATACATTTATCTTCAAAACAGACTGCTAACACAGATTGCAAAGTGCAGTTAATTTTGAAAAAAAATATCAAAATATCAAACATTGTATTGCCAGTATTATGAGGTTTGGGGTGAGGGGAGAATAACACCATGAACTGTAGGCATTATGTTTCTCTACCAAAGAAAGGCTTTTTTTCTTACACAGGAAATTTCCATCAATGGAAACAGAGGTGATATTTTGCTTATCTTCTTTTATCCCCACAATACTTATGCTTCCAAACGTCCCAAGATGCTTGGAGGAACTTTAGCTTTTATTATTATTATTATTATAATTTAATTTATATACCGCCCTTCTCCCGCAGGACTCAGGGCGGTGCACAGCGTATTAAAAACAGTACAAATACAAAACATAAAAAATACAAACCCCTGTAAAACCAGATTAAAAAACCGAATATTAGAAGCTGTGTTTCTATTTAAAATTATTTTTAAAATCACCCTAAATAAAATCCT
>NW_015386740.1:167452-182879 GCF_001527695.2 Protobothrops mucrosquamatus | reverse complement strand
CGGAAGTCCATCCTTAGGAGAGAATGATCTGACCATGACAGGGGCTCAATAACTATCTCCCCTAATACCAGATCATTCTGCCACTGGCCTGAGACAAAAATCAGATCCAACGTGTGTCCACCCGTGTGAGTGGGGGCATGTATTAATTGGGTCAAGTCCAAGGCCGTCATGGAAGCCAAGAACTCCTGAGCTGCCGCCGCCGTCTCACCCACTGATGGCAGATTGAAATCCCCCAAGACCATAAGTCTGGGGGTCTCAACTGCCACCCCGGCTATCACGTCAGCCAGCTCAGGCAGGGCTGTTGATACATAGCAGGGAGCCATAGCTATGGGGAAAAGATACAAAAACTAGGGAGCTGGCAAAAATAAATTATTTTACTGAATGTAGTGATCAAACAGGCTTTAGTCAATAGGATAAGGCTTCAATCCACAGGAAAAACTCACTGAATGAAGTTCATAAGATTAAAAATATAAAAATAAAGTTAAAACCTCAATGAAATGTTTTAATATGGAATCTAATGTTAGAAAAATATCAAGTTTTTGAAACTTCTGGCTTTATTTTACTCTTATTTTAATAGCTATTATTAGTTACTGTGCTGGACCAGTCAGTTAGCTAGAAATGTGTTAGAGTATTTAGCATTTACAGGGTTAATGTTGTATCCCTAAAAGAACTGTATGTTAGAGCATTTAGCATTTAAAGGGTTAAACACTGTTTCCTTAAGAGATGGCTTATGGGGAATGTAGTTTAGCTTTTAGTCAGACCCATTTCTTATCTAGTCAGTGGGAGGGGCTTCAAAGTTTATGACTGTACTTCCTGGCTATGTTTATGTAGAAGCCATTGTGTAAGACAGACACGAGGTGGTGTATCTCATAAGAAACATGGGGTGAATCTACCTTTAATTTTTCACACCACAAGAATGGAGAAGATTATGGTATGTTCATCAGAAGAACTCTTCTTGACTGTAAGTTATTGTTTGAGATTCCTGAAGAATAAATAATCTGAATATTAGTCCATTTTTTGGAGTTTATTTGTCTGCGAAGAACAGGATGAAAGCAGATATCTTGTTTGGATCAGAACAGTTACTACTATTGCTTTTATGGCTGGATTATACTGAACTTCTAAAATATTTCTATAGGCAACCAAAAAAGCTAATACAATCTTTGGTTGTATAAATAGAGGCATAGAATCAAAATCACGTGAAGTATCAATACCACTTTATAAATCCTTAGTAAGACCACACCTGGAATACTGCATCCAGTTTTGGTCACCACATTACAAAAAATATGAGACTTTGGAAAAAGTACAAAGAAGAGCAACTAAGATGCTTAAGAGTCTGGAGACAAAAATATATAAAGAACAGTTGCAGGAATTGGGTATGGTCAGTCTAGAGAAAAGAAGGACTAGGGGTGACATGATAGCATTATTCCAGTATTTGAGAGGCTGCCACAAAGAAGAGGGGTTCAACTTATTCTCCAAAGTACCAGAAGGCAAGATAAGAAACAATGGATGGAAACTAATCAAGCAGAGAAGCAACCTGGCATTAAGGAGAAACTTCTTAATAGTGAGTACAATTAACCAGTGGAACAGCTTGCCTTCAGAAGTTGTAGGTGCTTCATCACTGGAGGCTTTTAAGAAAAGACTGGCTAGCCACCTATCTGAAATGGTATAGGGTCTCCTGCTTGAGCAGGGGGTTGAACTAGAAGACCTCCAAGGTCCCTTCCAGCTCTATTCTGATTGAAGCTAGTCATTATTTAGCAACCACAATTGGGACTGGCAACTCGTTTATGATAGGCTGCTCAAAATAATCAGTGTGGGAGCATGGATAGCATCTCTATAATATCTGCAAGCCCAATAGGGATATCTTGCCTCTTTTCTGCAAAAGAATCTGTCTATATTGCAGATTGAGCATTATTCATATAGCTGGCTACATTCCAGTTTACATGTATGTCTCAGGCAGTTCATCCTTAAGTACTTTTCTGTTCCACTATGTATTTACTTTTTTACCTTCAAAAGCAAAACATTTTAAGAACTTCCTTTCCCGTCCACAGAATGAAATAATGCAGGATTTTTTTTTCTACCAGCTACTGTCATTCTAAACAAGTAGCCTATTTCCCAGGTAGACTGCCACCAGCTAAAAAAACAATTGGATTAGATTATGTCCAAACTATGTTCCAATTACCCTTGGCCTCTAGGATAAGAAGGACAGGATGTTGGAAGAGAACCATCTTGGCTCTCTATATCCTAACTAGAAGTGCAGCCATAAAAAGATTATATGATACGGTTTCATATTTCATGAACAATACAATCATTAGAAAAATGTAATGATCTCTCTCTCTCTCTCTCTCTGTGTGTGTGTGTGTGTGTGTGTTTCTCTCTCTCTGTGTGTGTGAATGTGAGAGTTCTACTAGATGTATACTGCTTCTATCATGAATATTTTATGTATTGGAAAAGACATTTTTAAAAAATATTGTTGCAACATATATGCATCAACTTATATAACAACCCTTTCTTGTTATATGTTTAATCAATTAAGAATTCCTTCTTCAGGTGATGGTCAATTCTTAACTTTTATTTTCAACTTCTAGAAAATAGCTAAGCATTTTATGTCCTTATTAGAAATCAGCTGAATCTTCCTCCTCTTAGCAAGATAATTCATTAATATCATTTGAAACATTGAAGTGTAGCCCTTTGGATTTCCTCTTCACAAAGTACAACACCTTAAATTAGGGGTGTCAAACTGCTGGCCCGCAGGCCGATTGCATCATACAGAGGCCACACCCACCCCAGCTCCGGGAATGCAAAAAAAGTCGTGATACATCGTGACACATCATGTGACATGGCCAGTGCCTTAAATAAACCATTCTCATGATTGTGGGACAGCTGTGGAAGCTAATGAGGTGAACTTGGGAAAAAGACACAACTGTTTTAATGTATTGAGGAAAATTGCTTCCCTTGCATTTTTGCAGAATTACTCTAAGCACTATCTGGAGGTCAAATCGGAAGCACTATACAGTTCTATAGTAGACTCCAAACAGTTCTAGAACTTAAAAAATTGAACGTTTTCTTTATTTTGTGAAATTACAAAAAAAATCTGATCTGATATTTGGGGGCGGAAGTAAAGTGAAAGTTTATTATAAGCCCATCTAACACTGCCTTTAAAATAATGTATTTAGTTGGAATATATATAAATATTAACTAAATATATATTCCGGAATAACATTTCAAGTTTAAAAACAATTGGTTTGTTTATTGCATAAATTCTATATAAGGTTGAAAGGGAAGGTGAAAAAGCAAAGAAGCTTGAATTTCTCACTCTTCCCACAATCAATATTTGAGGCACATTACATCTCTAGAGTCCTTAATGGCAGGAATTCCTGGAGCCAGCAAATGAGTAATGTTAAACCTATGATTAGATGATGAGACCATCAAAACACACTAAGCTGTAATGCAGCATTCCACTTTAACTCTGTGAGCTGCAGTTAAAACAAGGAGCAGAGAAGAATATATTGTATTAGTCCAGTTTAAGCATCTGCCTATGAACAGCTTCAGTGTTCAGTGTTCAGAATTCAGTGGACTTAAATATTTGGGACTTTCTTAAACCAAGGATTTAATTATTATATAACAAGTTTTAAAAGTTTTTTTTTTGCAAGAAAAGTTTTGAAACTCAACCAGAATGAACATTCCAAATACAGACATCTTTTATTTAGAGTCCTCCCCTCTTTTTTGGGTGTGTGTGTATGTGTTTTGAAGAATCAGTTTGTGGATCATCAAAATGTGAGTAAGCAAAGTATATTTCAGTTATGAGACTTAATTCTCATTTATGACAGCATTGCACATTTTAACATCTGCAAATATAATTTTATTATTAAAATGTGGCTTTACATTTTAATAGCAAGCATACAGCTCTTGTAAATATGCCATATTTACAGGAATAAGCACTTTAACTATTATTTTATATCAGGTTTATTTAAGGGAATACAAAGAAGTGTGAAAAGAAGTAACTTTATTCAAAAGCAGATATTAGATTATTTGCAAAAAATAATATACCAGATTTAAATGACAGCTGATCTTTCAATTCAGAATAATTCTTACCTTTTGATTTATTATCTATTAGAATAAAAACAAAGTCACATCTCCAGATTTATATTTTAAATGGTTATTTTTCCTGAACATGCGTGATGCCTGTCCTACAGCAATTGCCCCAATGACTCCCAAACATGCACATCATTTATATTCATGCGCATATCTGCAATGCGTTTTAATCACATGCTTCCAATTGTCTATTAGGTGTTATATTACTATTTATCAATATCAAAGTTTTCAATGTCATGCCTTATATTAAGTGATTTTACAGGCAATATTGTCAAAAAGAAATACAAACCAAATAATTAAACAAATTGCTAATAATTGCTAATAAATTGCTGACATGAATTTTCTGTTCTTGAGATCAGTTATTATAATTCATTTAATTATGTGTTATTTTGTTAATTGGATATCACATTTTCTTGAGGTCATATTCAATGCTTATTTAAACAAAGAAAAATAAAAGTGTCATTATAATGGAGTTTATAACACCAGTTCAGTCGCTCTATGAGCTCTATAACAGTAGCAAATAGTTACTTTTTCAATATACAGGTGGAAATGCATGCATCCAATAATTGTGTTTCTCCAAAGAAAAAATGAAAGTAGTATTTGTAAAAACCAAGAATCACCTTACTTGTGAACAAAGAAGCATAACAAGTTCAACCACTGAGGTGCTTGATTTCATGCAAACCAGTCCTGTAAAAAAGTGAAAACAAAGCACTAATTATAAGTTGCAATGTTAAATTGCATTTTTTCTCAAATAGTTACATAGGTTAGATCCTGTAACATTTCAGTAAGACATATCTAGCAACGACTGCTCAGAATAATCTCCAATTATCTTAAATCAGAAACCATTTGTGACCCAATTATATGTGTTTTCCACTGAACAGTAAAGTCAACCTTATATTATATAAAACATGGAAAGAGCCACAAACTGGCACAAAAGGAATTCTATACGTTTCAGAAATACGAAGCCACGCTATTTGCTCAATTTGACACACACAGACAGAAGAACAGATTATTTCTATATTGATTGATTGAATGAATATCACATGTTGTTCTTTTATTTGAAGATTCTAGTATATAATGGAAGCTGAACTCTAGCACCAAAGCAAACTTCTTGAGTTTTAATTTTTAAATTTAAGTATCACACTATACAAGATTTCAAAGGAGGACACATACATATTTGCATATAATTGTATTATATTTGCATTTGTGTATTTACCATAATATTACCAAGACAGACAGAATGACAACATCACAAGGTCTTCATCTATATTCACTTATGCAATGATTAAGAGCAGAGATAATACTTTGAAACAACTTGGATGAGTGAGCAGTATAAACTAGTGNGATGGATGGATGGATGGATGGATGGATGGATGGATGGATGGATGGATGGATGGATGGATGGATGGACGGACAGACGGATAGAGAGACAGAAGACAGACAATACTTTGTATCATTAATAAATAAATGAGTGGTATCAATCCTGTTTAAGGCACTAATATGGGTTTATAATTAGTAGCTTAGTGATTTTCTATCAATTTATTCATTCATTTAGCAAGATCAATTACTATGCTGTACTATAAAATACTAAATATAAAACATATTATATTATGAAACTGAAAAATTAGATATTATATTTACTTATGTTATTGTTTTAAACAAAGGACATACTTTTCAACTCCCTATATATCTTAATAGTTTATGTTTAAGAATAGCCTTTTCATCAGTCAGTTTGCAGGTGTTGCCATCAAATATGCTACATATAGATTTGAAAAGATTCTTATTTTGCAAAGATATGTCCCTATAATAGTATTGAACTTGAAACAATGAATCATATTTTTATGATCACACAATTGTGTTCCAACACCTAATTGATAAGTATTCCTTGGAGTCAAAATCATATACTGTATGCCATGCTTCTGAATGATGGAAATGTTTTTGATTCTATTGCTATAGGCAAACATTGAATTAGCCTCAAGTACACTGACATATGGATGTTTTCACTTAGCAGATTATATAACAATATCTAGGTGAGAGTTAGATGTAATCTAAATGGGGCATTTCCAACTATTTGTGAAAAAAGTATAAGACAACTATAGCATTTTTCAATCTTTACAGCAACACTTTAACCAAAAAGTAGATAAAGTGCAGCAGCATCCTAATCAGCAACCTGATTTAGGCATTCCAGTGTTATTTATGCCAATGATATAGTCCTTCTGTCTACAAATTTTATTGGCCTTAGAGGACTTTGAGGATATTAGCTCATTACTGTAGTGAAGAACATTTACACATTCATTACAAAAAACCTAAAATAATAATATTTGCCCAAAGACTGAAGTTGTACAAGTGAGACATCGTTGGTTAATAGCTTGAACACTTCAAATACCTAGGAGATAGTACAGTATTCAATAGCTCAGGTAGCATGGATCACAAATGAAACTTGTAACACTGGAAAATCAAAACAAATTATTGCTTTCCTGTTTGGTCAAATCAAAGACCAAGTGACTTGCCCTTGCAAAACTTAATCTGTATCCCCTTTTTTTCAGAAATTATTGAAATAAATGAGGGTATATACAAAATTAAGATTTGCTATGTTACCATTCACAGTTCACCAGGGCACATAAAGTATATTCTGTATTTCATATATGGACCATCTCTTTCTTTATGGATCTAGAGCAATTCAGAGTGTTACCTGTATGCCACTATATTGCAAGTTTGAAGAGAAACTCAGTAGAAATATGTTACCCAAATGTTATTAAAATTTCAGAACTATTTTATTCTGTACTTTTATCAAATAAGGATGAGCATCTCGCCCATAATTTGGCAAAATTCTATTAAACAGCTTGCAGTGTCACAGAGAACACAATATCTATACAAACTGTTATTGTTGGTTGTGTGGATCAATTGCTATTGTTGACTGTGGTATATCAATATACTTTAATTTATTTATAGGAGTACATTAATAGTATGGAATTACATGTATACATTTAGTCGGTTTATGAACAGTTAATATGGTTGGCCTTCGACTGTAATACAAATTAAACATGTAAAGAAATAATAAAACAATTAGTGAATATGTACTACCTTCTATTAGAAGCTCTTGCCCATGACTGCCCAACAATGTGCGAGATAGGAATGGGGCAAAATCCACAAAGATTTCCCGAAGAAGAGGAGCCACTTTTTCCAAAGCTCTTTCAAGCTTCGCAGTTATGCTGTTGAAAGCAAAGCATAGTGAGGTAAACAAAGCCATCATTAAGCAATCCAAAGCTGTTTAAAGTAGATGGATAAAATAATTAGTAATGTAATTTAAACTAGGGCAGTGTCAGAATGCTTTGTATCTAATGAATCGGTCAGAAATTAGTTTACCCAGTTTTCACAGATTTAATAAGGGTAACATATTTCCCACAAAAAAATATGTAATACGAAGGTAAAGTCTGCTTTAAATTGATTTTGACTCTTGGTGATCTCATGGAGATAAGGGGTTTTTTTGACACATTCTGGGTTTGTCTCTATAGGTAGTCCTCGGGTTAGAATGGCAGTTGGGACTGGAATTTCTGTCAATGAGCTATGCTGTCATAAAGTGTGATGTCTTGTGACCACATCGCTTAGTAACGGCAATTCCAATAGTCCCAGGACTATGCAAGTCATTATGTGGGAAGATTCAGGAATCCTAGGTAAGGAGTGAAGGGAAATGTGTGGGTGTTGCAGGGAGAGAAGGGTATGTAGGCGAATTGTTGAGGGCTAGAGTGGGTCCTGGGGAGGGTGGGGCTGGGGCTGGCAGGGGCTGTGGGTGAGTGTTGGGAAGTGTGAGTGAGTAGGCAGGACTGAGAGCAGGCACTAGGGAATGCAGATGCGCAAGGGAGTGCTATGGGTGTGTGCTACAGAGTGCTTGAAATCTATACTGTCAGCTCTTGTATTGATTTTGTTTGTGGGAAGTTGCCAGAGAATTAAGCAAATGGCAATCACATGACACTAGGATGCTACAGTGTGATATATGCAAACTAGTTGCTAAGCACACAAATTGCAATCACATGATTCCAGGGATGGCGCAATGGCTGGAACTTTTAGGACTAGTCATAAGTACCATGTGTTTAGTGCCGTCATAATGAACGGTTGTTGACTAAATGGCCATAAACTGAAGGCTATCTGTAACTTTGAGCTTTCTTGTAGTTTCCCATTCGAGTATTAATGTTTGTCTGCCTTGCCTGTATTTGGAAATCTTCTATCTACCTTTAAAACAAATGTATTTATAGCAGGTTACTATAGGATAGAAGCTGATTTCAAACTTTCAAAAAACTCCAGAAATTCTGTTGCATGCTAATTTAAATTATTAGACCCCCACAAGTGTATTTTGATCTTTAAATGTCCTGTATCATGGTCCATATTATCTATACAAAATATTATTCTTAGCTACCAATAGGCAACAACAAACTGAAGAAACTTATAAATGCTGTTAAAAACACATGATACAGAAAACAGAATCAAACCATATCTGCTTAATTAAAAACTAACTTCACAGTCAATATAGCTTTTCTACAAAAGGACTCCCTAAATAAAATATCTGCTGAGGAAAAAAAGAGAGAATTTCATCACAGAGAATTTGGTTTTATTGCACTGGAGAAGTTCCTTGTTATAGTGACTGTAAAGGCCCTTTCTTTCATGTCTACAAATGTATTTCTAATGAAGTACAAAAATGTTTAACAACAATTATGATATTTCAATTCACCTGACCCAAAAATATATCTCAAAGATTTTATTAAACAAAATCTATGTTATGAACTCTACCAAGAAACAGAAAATAGGGAGAGAAGTTATTCTGTTGTTAGAGTATGTGCTCCTTATAACTGAACCTGGTAAATAGTCTTTTTACAGCTTCCTGAAAGAGATACAGTAGTCCAAATAATATGTATCTGTGATTAGACCAGGAATGTATTATTTAGTACACAAGGCTTAGCTATGGAAACACAGTTTCCAGCACCACTGTGATGTGGACAACTAGTTTCTGGAGTCAATAGTTTGTCTAAATGGAGTCTGTGGGCTGCCAATCACAAGGCTAAATTCCTATTTCCTGACTTTAATTTCAACTGTCTAGTCTAAGTTTAAATAACAGGATTATGATAATGCCAGTCTTATGGGACTAGGGAATTGCCAGTATGGGGCCTGTCAATTTAAACTGTTAAAGAAAAAACCTAGTTTGAGGATTTTTAGGTAAGAGGCGCAATTGTGATGCACCCTCCCAATTCACAACTTCTTTGTTCCTGGCAGTATTGGCAATGTGTTGGTCTGGAACTTCTGTTGGAATCTGAAGAATGGCAGTTATACTGTCCTGTCCCTCCCCCCCTTCTGCTTTCCTGACTCAATTTGTAGGGCCAGTAGTATCACCATCTCCCTCCCCTCAGCACCCAAAAAAGAAGTCTTTGGCATCCAGATATGGTCACATTCATCTCCCATTTCTTGTTAGTGTCACAAAATTTATCATGAGGATGCTGCATGTTCCCATCCAATATACCTCTTTTCAACCTGAACTACTGCCCTTTATTCCCAGTCAGCTCAACAAATTCATGCTGATCATTATGCAGACTCAGAAAGCGATCCTGACTGATGATTATTTAAATTAGGTAACAGTCAGTTCCTACACAAGTAAGACACTATGAGCAGCAGAAAGCTGGACTAGTAGAATGAATAAACTGTGGATTCTCCCTATGTGTTGATCATTCCCGCACAGCAATCTGGGTGACAGACTAAGGACCCTCAACATCACTGTGCTTCTGCCATTTATCCTTCTAAATATGCTGCCCATCATGCCTTACTGGATTTATAAAAAAAAACTCTACCAAACCCTGTCTGTACCCAACTCAGAATCTGAGACTTTAATCAAGAATGCCCTCCTGTATGAACTGCACTGGTTACCATTGTGCTTCCAGGTGCAATTCAAGATGCTGGTGGTTACCTTTAAACCCCTACGTAGTTTGGAACTTTGAGTACCTGAGGGATCACTTTTTCCAAGAATCTCTATCCATCCAACCAAGCCAAGCAGAATGGGCATGTTACAGATCTTATCAGCCAAAGATTGTTAGCTGGTGCGGACCAGAAGGCAAGCTTTTTCTGCAGTAGCCTCTGATTTATGGAACATCCTCCTGTCAGAGATCCGAGTGGCTTCAATGCCTGCTACTTTTCATAAGGACCTAAAAACCTGTGTATGGTCCTGGAGCCTGGGGGGGGGAATGAATGTGTTAAGAGCCTATTTCTTGTCTATATTGCTAACTGGCCAAATATCCTGTTTTTGTGTAGGTTGAATTGGATGTTTTTAATGTTTTTATTTTACAGATTTTACTGCTTTTATTATTTTAAAATGTTTTTTTAATGCTAACATATTTTCTGAATGGTAAGCCTCCCAAAGTTATTGACTGAGATGGCCAGCCACAGAAATTGAACAAATAAACAAACAAATGCTTAGTTTAGGGATCATTTTGTAAAACTGCTGGCATACAGTAGGCCTGATCACACACCTGCCTAACTAGGGGAGAGTCTGAGGGCCCAGAGTTGATCAAGTGTGGTATAAATGGACTTGGGCTTGTCCAGGCAGTAAGCAGCTGGGTCTAGCAGGTCAGAAAAGAAATACCTATTTTGTTTCAGGAGCCAGAGTTGAATTTCATGAGGTATACCTTTACCTGTTCCAGCACATGCACAACCTGAGCCTCTTATTTGGAGTAAGCAAATTGTAATTCAAGAATGTTTATGATATACTTCATTAGTTAATCTTTTTGATGTCTCAAGACTCTGCTTTTTTGTACAGATGTATATATCTATCATATCCAGACACCAGTTTGCAGTTCTAAATAGTTAGAGTAGTTAGAACCACTACTAAGAATACAGAGGTTCAAAACAGAGACTGGGGAAAGGGAAGGGATTGCAACTTTATAGCATAGTTTACTTATTTCTTTCATTAAACTATCAGTAAATTATAGGCCTAAATGAATTGTTAAATCAGTCAATCTTTAATGCAAGCTTTCTAGGTGGTAAAAGAGGCGTTCAAATTGTCTCTCTACTGCATTGCCAAGGAAGCAGAGAAAACATTGATTTCTTACTTCCTCTTATATGATCGTTTTCTGTTGTTTAATCTCATCCAAAAATCTTGTGGTACTACAGTATGCAGCCTTACAGAAACACTGTTCCAAATTTTTAACAACCTGGATTTTGTCCAAAACAGTTCAACCAACTATTTCCTTTCTTGTTATTTTCCTCAACAAAATGCTATTCTCCTCGTCAAAAGCTAAAATATATATTAGCAACTCAACAGAGAGAACAGAGAAAAACCTCTACCCTTTGTGATTGGTAGAACTCTCCCCTTGCCTTTCAGGGGGAGAGTTCCAATAATCAAAAGGTGGTAATGATCAGTGTAATATAGGTCAAAAGCACATATACTGGCCATTACAGTATTTGATTTTTCTGTTATGGCATTTATTTCCTAGTAATTCTTTCATGAAATCATTCTGTCATTTTAACAAGAAGTGCTATAAGGCAGCCGTGAAGGAGAGTAGAAAGGATTATGCTGACTCCTGACATCCCACAGCAGATATTTTAAAAGGTTATGTATGTTCTTAATATAAACATGACATTAAAAATTGAAGTTTTTCCCTAAAATTCTTCTTGTAGAGAAATGTTTTTTTTTACCCACAATGTATTGCTCAACAGATTTACATTATCTCTGGAGACATGGAAAAACCTTTTAGCAGTAGAAAATTAGTACTTTTTTATTTTACTGTTTAAACTATGTGTAGCTGCATTATAGAAACTGCAAGAAAATAAAAGTCCTTTTATGAAAAATAATACTTTGTATAAAATCCAACTTCTGAAACACTGGCAACTACAAGGAAGCATTCCAAGAACTAAAATCTTACATTGAATTCAATGGTCCTTTTTCAAACCAGAAATATGCTACGCTGTGAATCATGCAAGAGCTATACGACATTTCCTCTTTTGTAATGTTAATATAAATATAATTATAAAATTGCAAAACAAAAATTAATAAGGCACCTCATGAATAAGTGAAAAACCCAATCATGCAGATGAGGCCTTAGAACTTAGAATAACAGAGTTGGAAGGAATGTTGTAAATCTTCTAATCCAACATCCTGTTCAAACAGAAGACCCTATAGCATTCCAGATAAAGGACTATATAATCTCTTCTTGAAAACTCCAGTGATGGAGTAGCCCCAACTTTGGAGGCCTATTATAAAAGACCTCAAGAAACAATAAACTTGGATATACAATCCACTTGTACTCTTGGCAAAGCTGAAGTTCAGATAAATAATAGCTGCTCTTTTACAACAATATTCAAAATATCATGAAACAAGCAAAGATTTCAGTTTAACATTATATCTCAGTGAAAAAGATGACAATCAGCTTTCTCACATTGTCCAAATTATATAAAATGAAGAACAAATTCTATCTCTTTGCAATCTGATTATAGAGATCTATATATCTCAATATAGATATAGTTTACTGGATGGAAAAAAATAACCTCCACTGTTTATGCACCACATCCCACAATTAAAGGTAAAAAATATGATTATTTTATCTTAGCTCAATCTCCTATAAATCAAGATATTATTTCTAATATTAAACAATTCTATGAAAATATCCAGTTTATTTTAATGCAGAAAATCCCATAACTGGTTGCTAATACATTCACTCTCCCAAAGAACTATCATCATAAGTAACCTTTTCTTCTTCAATCATAGGTTTTTGTCATAATCTAACTTTTACCCTTCTCCCATGTTCTGTCTCTGAAATATAATCATACAAACAACCAGCAAAGGATTGTGAGAAAGCAAAACATAAATAAAAATATATATTTTAAACTGATTTAAAATTAAAATTGGCTCAATTGTATTTTTTTTAAAGGACTATGTAATGTATAATTAGTGACTCTGTGTAAAAAATTGTCAAACTGAAATCATCAAGAGAGAATTCATGACCAGTTTACAATTTGATGGAAGCCTGCTCGGTACTGCAAAACATAGCTGTTTTTCTTACTTCTGTATCATTGTAACAATTCAACAATTTTTATAATTTTGAATTTATATTTCAGGAACTTAAAATTGGAAACTTAACTGATTAATTATAAACAGTTATAGGTAGATAGTAATATTTGAAATTATTTTTCCTCAGGAAATGTGTGAATCCTGTCTAAAAAAATAAAATTTCCTCTATAGTCTATCTTTTTTATTTCAAAAATTTTACTTACTGATTTTTTTCAAATATTTATAGCCATTCATTTCATATATGGCTTACAAACAATTAAAAAAAGCTTAAAAAAGAACAAAAAAGAATAGAACAATTTTTAAAAGGTAACACAAAAACATAAAAAACCGTCATAAAAAATAGCTGAGGCAATCAGATTTAGCAATAACATTCAGTATAACCACTCTGCCAGCTATGCTACATTCCCTGGTTGCCATAGTCAGTTGTAAAACCATGTTTTCAGTGTCTTTTGAAAGACCAGCAGGATATTCTTATATTTACATTTATATATTTACATCAGCAATGTTCGCTATCTGAGAAAATACCAAAGCAGAAATAGGATTATTAATATTATATTAATTATGATTAATTTCCATATAATATGGTTATAGTCCATGTTTGTACTTCAGTGAGTTTCTAAAGCAGTACATTTTATTTCAAAGACCTAGAAGCCTTTACAAAGATATTTGTTGCTAACAAGTTCTATGCCATTCATTTTTTTTATCCACTTCTATACTAATCTATAAAGCATACCTCATGTTTTCAGCTGAATCCTCTGGCATTGGTGCAACGGTTTGAACGGCAGGAAGATTCTTACTAGTAGCACCATTCACAAAACTAGATGATGATGATGATGATGAAGATCCTGAATCCACTGCACCTATCCACCAAAATAGAATATATTCAGTCTGAAAAACAATGCATCAATTTCACAGTAAATCATAATGCATCTATTTTCTATGCATTATAACTCTGGAGTGCTATTACTTATAGACAACATTTCTCTGTTACAAAGACCTGGCAACTAATAATTAAAAACTGAATTAAATAAATAAAAATAATTTATTCAGTCAGTCAGAGGGTACTCCAAAATTCAGTTAAAATCATTCATTCTTTTTTCTTAACTATATACCAATATGCTATACTACAGATATTTACTTTCAAGTACTCTCATGATTAATTATGAAATTATTTAAATTATAGAAGAAATTCTTCTAGAATATCTTGCCCATAGCTACTTTATAGTCCAAATATTTCAAAAGTGTTATAACTATTCTTCACGAATATTTTTCATAAAGATACAAACTCATACATCCTTTTTGAACAAAATGTCAAACCCCTCCCGGTGATTTAAACGAACAGTAATTATAAAAGTCAAGGCTAAGACATGATCCTCTTTAAAATTACCACATAAAAACAGCAATAAGCACTTCCAGTATCATCTAGTGCTAATGGAAATAAAAATAAACATGTGGGAGTATCTGATCTCCATAAACCAATAAGATGACATTTAACGCCTTCAGTAAATTAGTCACTGTTCTGAGTATATCTAGTTTAAAAAATCCCAAAGAAATATTATAAACAAGATGTTCTGAGAAACATGCTCAAAATTACTATAAACAGATGTTGGCATATGTTTGTGGCATATACAATAGAAGACATGAAAACAAAAATATGTTGAGTACAAATGATACCATTTACACCAATGCAACCAGCATATGGAAAGCAATAAACTACAGTTATAATGAAATCTATGAACAGTATCCTTGATGAATTATCCTATTATTAAGCATGACCATGTTGAACAGTTTTTCTTTTTATAGAATATGCTCACTTCAGTAAGCATTTCCACTAGGAAAGTTTTCATAAAAGGCTTTAAATATATCTTCCAAGATATTTTAAATTAATCTAGTCAGGTGTATTCTACTTCTATGAACTAATTTTTAAAAAAATCAAGGACTGCTTAAGTACATTAGGGGCATTTCCACATAGCAGATTGAGCTTATAATGCTGATATCCTTCAACAATTTTTCCCTTTTTCCAACCACTAACTGAATTGCTTGATTTAGAACATGGGTGTCAAACTTGCCGTGTCACGTGATGTGTCACGTCATATCACTTTTTTCGCATTGCCAGAGCTGGGGTGGGTGCGGGCCGGCAGTTTGACATCCCTGATTTAGAAGATAAATGTTCTGGGGAACTTTTCAATTTTCTACACATTAGGAAGTGAGAATGCTTAAAGGTATTTATTACAAAAGGATCGCAAATATAAAAAAGATACCAACAGCAAAAAAAAAAAAAAAAAAAAA
>NW_015386740.1:106067-167352 GCF_001527695.2 Protobothrops mucrosquamatus | reverse complement strand
GGGAGGTTTTTTCACTGGAACTACAACACTTCTACAGAAGGGAAAAAATCAGTGCAAAATCAGGAAATGCTTTTCTCTTTTCTAATCCACTGGAGGAAGAAATCAATTTATTACTATTACATAAATAAACCATCAAAACAAATATAAAAAGGAAGAAAACAAAGACAAAAATTAAATAAAAGAATACATGTATGATTTTAAGGAGTAATTAAAAACATTTAAAATATGAATATTAAAAATGTATACTCAGATGACATTTATACAGAGATAATATATTGTAAAACACTACAAATATACTAAATATACAACATTTTTTACCATTTCTGAAATTAGTCACATTTATCTTTCAACTCATTTTCATTAAAATGATAAAATGTTTCTAATATTTTTTCAGGTGATATGACCATGTAATTTTAACTTCCTTTAACTCTGAAATGATCTCAACAGTAATTTGATTTAGGGCTACCTAATCAGGACTGCAAAAAATCCAGATGATCACTAAAAGTTATGTTATTACTTCTGCTTATGGAATTGTTATTCATATCTCCAAATATAACAATAATACATTTACATAAAATCAGTAAATCAAAATTATTCATTTCAGCAGTACCATAAGCATAATATTATATTACTGTAAACTCTTTAATATGAACCTTATGCATTATCAGTGGTGGGATTCAGCCGGTTCGTACCACTTCGACAGAATCGGTAGCTAATTTTTTGTTGCCCAGGCCCAGAATGGACTTCCGGAAGCGGCATTCATACAGAGAACTGGTTGCTCACATATTTGAATCGCACCACTGTGCATTATGTGTAGTAAATAGGTACAGAAAGGTTTATAACCAGAAGTAACTACAGCATAAATTTTGACAGAGTATGATGTAACAAAGATACAATTCAGTAGGGAACCTAGGCAAGGTACAGAACTAAATTGTTAAGCTAAAGGTTTTGTGGACATAAAGGATTGAAATTCAGGGTTTGAGACATTCATTTAATGAGAAAGTTCCAGAAATAACAGAGAAGCATCTTGCTATGGTTTATTATCAGGGGGGTTGGACGAGAATTCTTCCCAGGAAGGATGAGCAAGGATACCAGGAGAGTATGCTAGGAGTACATACTCCCAGCGGTATTTTCCATATAAAACTCATCCCTCCAGGAAAATGCTTGAAGCAGATGATCACTTTAGGGCTAACGGATATAATTTTAGACTGAGCAGGAGAAGGCAAAGGCAAACCACTTCTGTATTTTAGTCCCAAAAATTAAACTGATAGGCAAGATTAAGTATTGACCTTATAGTTCCTGATGATAAGCCCCTTAATCAGATGGCACTAAAGATGGTTCTGAGGAATAGCTGAGTATTAATTCAGTTTACTGATGCAGCCAGATATTAGCCAGATGTCTAGTTGCTAAAGTTGCCATGAAAGAAAAGAAAATCCAACACTGCAAAAACACAATTATAAAAGGAACATGGAATATAAGAAGCATGATCATGGGAAACCTCCACATAGAGAAAAATGAAGTGACTACACACTGACAACCTGGGCATAATCAAATTGAAATTAAAAAATAAAGAATGAACAGTATTGCTTGAAAGCTTATAGCAAAGATGCTACTTGGGTATGATGTAGTCAGTGACTGAATAATATCAATTAAATTTAATGGACAACCGTTTAATATCATGTTTATCCAATTTTGTGCTCTAACCACTCATGCAGAAGAGGGTTTTATGGTCAAGTTCAGTCTGAAATCAAAAGAAAAGCAAGCAAGATATATTGCTTATGATTGGAGACTAGAAAGCTAAAGTTGGAAACAATAAGAAAACTTAATTGTACTATATGATGTAGGAAATGGGGGAAAGGCAGGGGAAAGACTGATCAGTTTTTGCCTATCCAATGATTGTTTCATTGCGAGCACAATGGAACACAAAGAAATAAAATTATATTATTGGTACCATGAAGTAGAAAGGTACAGTTAATAGCAAAAAGAAGGCCAATGGCTGATACTAGAAAAGACCGTGAATGGGTCACACGCAAGTTACCAAGTGAAACTAAAACAGAATAACAGTCAATGTAATTTAACTAGAATGTCCTCAATGTTTGTAATTTAAAATAATGTTAATAGCATGAAATTTAGAGAAAATCAAGCTCTGGTTTAAAATGGGACTGCATATTTCAATCAACAAATATCAAATTATAGAACTGAAATACTAAAACAAAAAACAACAAAAACAAACAAAAAACCTGCCCTAACATTTACTTCATCTAAAAGCTAGTATATTCACCATGGGCAGCTTCTGCATCTTCTGTTCTGCTAAAAATACCCTGGAATTTGAGATTTTAGGAACAGTTACCTAAAAGAAACCACATGCCAATTTTTCTTCTGATTATTTCTTTGGACAGAATAAATGACCAATCTATTTTACTAAATTCAGGAGAGTTTCAAAAGGTGGTTGGGGGCAGGGAGAAAGCATAATTTTAAAAACAAAATTTGGTACTTATGCTTTTAGACTGTGAATTTAGCCTGCTTTCATATCTGCAGGTCTTTTAATTCCAGTCTTTTTAGGATAGCTGACATTAAGTAATTTACTAGAATTCTTGTTTTCAAATCTCACAAACATTTAGAGTTTTATAGTCAACATAGTAATTTACTAAAGATAAATTTGTAAATAAGAATTGCTTGAAAATAAAGTGAAAATAAAATAAAATAAAATATGTAATCTATGAATGTCTTTGCTTGCTTTTCCATATACAGCAAAATATCTGACACATATAAAAAAGTATAAATGAAAATGTGTCACTTTCACTAAAATTGCCATTGCCACTAGCAAATAATCAGTTGCGTGTGCTATTGCAAATACCACTACATTTTTTGTTTTTGTTTTTCACGTGATATTGGGATCATAACTTTGAGTCAAGAGTCTAGGGCCAAAGAAATCTGTTTATATAGTTTTTGATGTAATTACAGCTACACCTTAGGACAGATGAGACAGAAGGCAGGAATATATTGAAACTGATTGAAAAATGCAGTTGTCCAGAAGCACTTGTGGGGAAGAGGTCTCTGAAAAGCTGCTCAAAGCTTCAGAGTTTGAAGTGAAATTTTTGATGTTGTCACTCTCAATCTATTGAAAAGCTGACGGACAATCAAACCCGTCTGGCTAGCTGGCAGCTCATTTTGCTGGCAGGTGGCAAACAATTAGACACACCAATTTGTGCCTCCTGATGACATTAAAGCATGAAACTAAGTTGTATGCAGGGCCTAGTGATTTGTGTGAAAGCATTTCAAAAATAATACTCTTTGCCGTGGCAACTCATTTCAGACTGCCACCTTCCATTATGGCTTTGAGTAGTGAAGACGACAGACTTGAGTTACGTGCAGTGCAAGGGCGCTTCTGTTCAATCCGTCATCAGCGCCCCCCGAGACCTCAATCCCTCCTTTCATCAATATCACCTCATCATTTACATTCGATAGCACTTGAACTGCTGAATACATTAATAAGAGAGAAGCTCTATTTCATGAGTATTACATACATACATATATATATATATATACACACACACACATACACATATATATACATACATACACACACACATATACATTGTTTTTATACTTCATTTGCAATTCTATGTTTTAAAAAGAATTTTAATATGTTTTAGAAGACAGTTTTTGTAAAATTATATCACTCATTTTTGTTTTATTTGTAATGAATAAATACATAATAAGTATTTACTTTCTATGTGAATCTGGGCATTTAAATGTTTTTTAAATGGGTTTTAAGATTCCCCTGGAAATTTTTAATAATCTTTAGCTACTTTAGAAAATCTTATAAAAATATGTATGAAAAATAACATTTAACAGAATGTTAGAATGTATTTATAAGAAGCAGAACAACTCTACAAATGTTTATCTTTTAGAATGGTAATAGAAATATTTTAAATAAATATGGCAATAGTGCAAAGAATTGCACAAGCATACCCTGACAGTTAGTTCACAGGTTAAATTCATAGCTATGCAAAACACAGTTAGGATTTCATGTCTCTTTGCTATCATCAAGGGACTATCCAGTTTTTGCAACCCATATATGGTACTGCTTATACTACATCTGTTTTCTCCTTTGTGTTTCAGGAAGGGATTTAAATAATCTGTATTCAGCCACAAATGCTACAGTTTCCCATTACATACAATCTGACATATGTTTATTTTACAGTTTATTGTACAGTATTGAACAATATCAAAAGTTTAATCTTGATTTATTTAAGTTTTGATGTCTTCTTGTTTGCAAAGTCATAGAAGAAAAGGCTCAACATGGCTTATTCTCATAATAGTAATATACTGTAGCTTTAAATTGATTATGTTATACACATAGAACCAGGGCTTTTTTTCTCACAGAACGCCCAGAACGGAGTTCCGGCACCTTTTTTTGATGGAACCTTATAGGGTAGGCAAGGCAGGTTGTATGATGTGTGTAAGTTCCAGCACCTTTTTTCTTTTTAAGAAAAAAAGCACTGCATAGAACTAATACTGAAAATGGAAAATAAGGGATTTGCAAATATAGTAACACAAACATTTTCTAAGAGCATTAATATTTCACAGATTTTTAAAAGTTCCTTCTGTATCTTTTTATGTTTAAATAGCCTATGCCTACTGTTACAACCTTTTCTAACACTTAAAGTATTACTTCATGAATTTAGAAACAAATGTAATTCTGAACATATGTTAGAATTGGATTAAAAAATGGAAAGACTGCAGTTTGCTGAATCTTTTCCCAAAGTTTTTATCCCAGAAATATCTTCCCATCTACTGTATGCTCCTTATAAACCTATGCACTTGTAGTGCACAAAACTCCCTCCGAAAATACTCATAATATGCACAAAACGGCATCTACAAGCACATATCTCACAAACAAAAGCATACAACCCACAACAAGCTATCTCTCCTGCACCATAACAGTAGTGAAATACAAATTAGAATATCAAAATTGGAGGAGCCATTTGATTAATCCAAGTTAAAGCATCCCTGATTGATGACTCCAGGTCCTAATTCAACACACTGGGTAAAGGCAAGCCCATCACTTCTTCTATCAAACTGTTTCTGTTATTTCCTTACTGTTAGGAAATATTCAATTAGAATATGCCTTCTTGATCAGAATCTGCGACAACCTCCTTAAAACTTTGTATTTGTATGAGGACTCATTGAAGAACATTTTTGAATGTACTTGTCAAGTCAGCTGTGAAACCAACAGAATTGTCATCAATCCTACATTTAGTTAGAACAGGGGTGTCAAACTCGCAACATCACGTGACGTGTCGCAACGTATCGTGACTTTTTTTCCATTGGGGTAGACGCGGTCTCGCCATGATGCATCCAGTCCACGGGCCGGCAGTTTGACACCCCTGAGTTAGAGTGATAATCAAAATATTATGAAATACTTTGTCAAATGTTTGCCAATAATATTCATACAATTGATTAAGGAAATTAAAAAAAATTTAAAAATTGCTTTCAAGGTACCTACAGATTCCTCTTTGGAAGTATGCTGTGGAGATTTAAATTCATGCACAGTAAATAAGTATCCTTTGCCAGTTAAATTTCAAACCTCACTCCTGCCTCTTTATCTTGCTTCCCAATTATAAAATAGAAAGACTCCTCTCAAAAAATATTAAGTCAAAATCATGTCTGAGTAAATTTTTTTTGTTCCCACTAGCATTTTTCTTTCTTTATCTGAATATGTGATATTTTGATTCTTTTCCTTCTACTTCAAATATGTCTCATAAAGCTGTTCTTAATATCCTCAACTTTAGGTTGGGGTTTAGGTTTTTCTGACTGGGCTTTAGATTTTTCTAATACCATCTGTACAATTATTTGGTATCTGTTTATAATCTTAATGGTGTACTAACTCTCTTTACAGCTCCCATATATGTCTTCTTTTGCCTTTTATGCAGCCAAACTTTTTATGTAGTTTATTGTTTTCTTATTTTTTCATTACTAGAATTGTATAGAAATTCAAACTCTGAATGTACAGAACATAAACATTTGCAAAAACAAACACTAAATTAAAACTAACAAATATATAGCCAAGTAAACTACAACATAAAATAAACAGTCCTTTGAGCTGACTAGATGACCTATGATTATTGTAAACATCTGTGAAAATAATTGTGTTCACATTACCAGTTGGTATTAACTATTTTTAGTTGCAAACATTTCTAGTGACTTTTTCACCCAGATCTACGCTGGTGTACCATTCTCTACGGAGATACTTCAGTAAAGCAGGATGAGAATTAAACTGGCTGGCAAAAACAATGTCATCTGAATATTTCAAATGTTTCTGGTTTACTTACCAAATCATAGTTAAATGTTTTATGTATGAACATAACACGGTTCAACTATCAAGAATAAGGTAGGTAGGTAGGTAGGTAGGTAGGGTAGATAGACAGGCAGACAGAAAGACAGACAGATGAGTGGATTGTATTACACACCTGTCAAAAGAGTGAAACTGCATTGGGAGAATAGGCTGAGTTTCTCTTTTCAGTGCAGGATCAGGATAAGGAATCGGATCAGGCCCACATTCTGGAATTTCAACCGGTGCTGCTACCAGACTTTTCAATATTTCTTTAACATTAATACCTTTGCTTTGGCTAATACTTGATATTGAAGATGCAGGCTTCAGAATTTCACTGGAACTTTCTGTTAAACTTTCCTGAGATTTCTTCACCTCAGATGACAAAGTAGATAGCAATTCACTCATAGCATCTGGACCAGGGCCTGTTTCTAAATCTGTCCCATTTAAAATACTGGGTATTTGCTCCTCTTCAATTCCAGAATCGGTATGAGGAATAGAGCTTTCCAATGGAATATCTTCAATTGGTGGGGTTTCTTTTTCTTTGATGTTGTCTGGAAATACAACAGGAGTTTCTGCAACAAAAAAGTAGAGAAATATTCAAGTCTGTAAATTAGTAGTGTTATGCTCCCCAAAATTAATAGAAATGGCAACACAAAATAAGGCAGGAAAATATAGGTGGAAAATCCTCCAAAATTCATGAGAAGCAATTAGAAATACATTCCTATTCTGGAATTTCACAGCAGCCATGATACAAACATTTACTGGTCCTACACTGCAAGGCTTCAATGCAAAATTAGAAAAATAATGCTTCAGAAACATCTGCTTGGTACTATCAAATTTTCCAATACTAAGTAACATAGCAGAAAAGAACAAATTATTTTGCATATATTTGTTTGTTTGCTTATATTTTGCTTTCCTCAAAGAGCCAAGGCCAAGCACACAACATTCTACCTCATTTTTCCCCCATACTGTGAAGTCGGTTGCACTGAGGGTGAGCTTCCATGGCTGTGGATAGCTGTAAACCTAGGTCTTCTGGGTCCTAATCAAGTACCTTTGTAATGTTCTGTACTTATTCAATGTCATTTAGCAGCAAACATGTAAAGAAGACAGTTGATTATGTGCTAGTTTCCTATACTATTTCATAGGATCTGCCCAAATAAAGGCATGTCTCACCACCAACCTTTGACAATCACAGAGAAGGCAGTAGATGACCCAAACTGAATTTTGAAGACACAGTTGTATTGCCTCTGTCAAATCTGACAAGAAATTTGAATCCATGTCTCAAATTCTCTATATATTTTGGGATTTCTAGTTACTTTCTTAGGTACTTTTTCAATATGGGGAATAGTCAGATTCTAGTTAAGATGCCCTGTTGATTCTGTTATCATTCCAATTTTCAGAACTACATTTTGAATGCAATATACCTTTTAGTAGAAATCAGACAGAATACAGTTTTTTTGTAATTTAAAATGGAGTACATTATCATAATGATCATTGCTATTAGTACTGTTACTAATATACTTCAATTGCCATGGAGGTTGTATTATATTTCTTGTAATCTTTAGATTTCTTGAGTCAGTGCTGTTCTTGTTCCTACCTCTGAAATTAATTTTAAAAAGGAAAATGATTTTTTTTTTAAAATTAACAGTTTATATACTGAGGTCTGGGATAATTGATTTGTTTTTGGATTTCAAAAAGATTCTGGGCAACCATATTAAATTTAACAAAGAAATGCAAAATATGCATTTCATTAATGCATATGAGCTGCAGGGTAAAGAAAAATCTTTCTCACGCATATTACTTCTGCTTATAAAAATTCTTCTGGCAAGCATTTGACATAGTGAGGCAAATATTTGCTGTACAAAAGTATAACATTTCTGGGCAAACTCTGGTGTATTTAAATCATCCCATTTTATATTCAACTATTTTATATATTATTTTAATGATTTTGTTCATTTTAAAATTGAAGGATAGGGTTAGAAGTGACCTTGGAGTCTTTTAGTTCAATCCCCTACCCAGAAAAAAAACCTTCAGATTATTCTAGATAAGTGGCTGTCCAATCTGTGCTTGAAAATATCCAATGGTAAAACACTTAGAACTCAGAGGCAGGCTCTTCCATAAATTTCGTGGTCAGGAAATTCTTTCTCCTTTAGAGTTTGCATATCTCTATGTAAACTTTCCATTGGTACTTGTCATACTCTCCAGGTTATGACAACCAAATCCACATCCTCTTCCTTTTGACATCCTTTTCAAATGGATGACATGCAGAAGATGATATCAAGGCTCCGCTTAGCCTTCTCTTATTTGGGCTAAACATTTGAAGTTCAAAGCATAGATTTATTACTGTATGACTTAATCCAGAATTTAGGCCTCTATATACAATATTTATTTCTTTTCTCAAAGATAACTATACTTTAAATTTCTTAAGACTCTTTTAATGTCTATTTTTCACATATTTGATATTTTATAGTTTTCATAAATCTTAGGAACTGTATCAAACTGTAAACTTTATTTTTGTTAACTTAAACTTTTGAAAACACCATATAAAAACATGATTTTATTAAATATAATTTCTATACTTCTAGAATTGATAATAGTCAAAATTGTGGACATGGTTTTTACCTAAATTTCTTTTTCTAATAACATTCTCTTTACAATAAGATTTGTAGAATAAAGAACTCAATATCACACACGTAAATGTTGTTTTATTTCAGTAGGAATAAATAAAGAGCTTAGAATAACAGAGAATCAAGCAACTTCATTACTTATGATATCTAAAATATCCTAAGAAAAGTCCTGCCAGACTAAACGTCTAGTTGTTGAGTTTTTCTGTTGTCATACAGATATCACATTCCTAAAGAAGCCCAAGTGAAGGAAAAAGATGCAAGAGCACCCCTTTCCTTGTTCTCCAAGTCTGTTATTAAGAGGCAAATTAAATAAATCCATACACTCAACTTATAGCTGTTTATGTCATCCATTATGAATTTAACTAATCATCTTTAAAAGCTTTCCAAACGGAAATAATTAGTACAACTTGTGGCAATAAACTGCATAGGAAAATTATGTATTTTGTGAAGAACTGTTTTTATTATTTTTCTAATTAATTTTATGTTTTTATTTTATTAAAGGCTAAACAACCCATGATCCGTTGATCATTTGCTTCAGAGATATTTCTTAAAACAGAATGACCACTACTTTTTTGTGGGAACAGGAGCAACTTCCGACTTCTACCTGGCTGACTATAGCAGCATGGCAGCACTGATGAGATCATGACTTTGCCAAATTTCAATCCCACAAGAGTCATCTGGGTCCCAGATTTTGGATGAATTCTGTAAGTTAGTCCATTTAAGGAACGTCAATTCAAAATTTTATTCATTATTTTATCAAAATTATTTGCCACCCATCTTGAAGTTCAGGAAACGCTGAGTGGCTTACATCCAGATTAAAAAAATTAATGATTATAAATATAAAATTGGATAAAAATTACAAAAAAAATTAAAAAGTCAAAGAACAAGATTTGGAGAGGAGAGGTGGTGTGCCTTTTCTGTTAGTGCACCAGACAGTAGCTTCCCCTATAGAACCCATGGCTATTGGCATAGCCAGGTTTTAAGGTTTTTCCTGAAGGCTACAGAGATGGGGTGGATATTATCTTCGGAGACAAGCTTTTTCAAAGGACAGAAGCTGAAAAATTGTTGTCCTACAATGCATCGCTTTACCCAATTGAAGGGTATAATCAAGCAGAAATGAGAATTTTAGTCATATGTAAATCATTTTCTTAATACCATGTATAAAAACTGAAGGAGATGGATTACAGGAGATATGATAGCAGCCATCCAGTACTTGAGGGGCTGTCACAGAGAAGAGTGGGTCAAGCTATTCTCCAAAGCACTTAAGGGCAGGATGAGAAGTAATAGACTAAATGTCTAGTTGTTGAGGTATTTTGATGTCATACAGATATCACATGCCAAAAGAAGCCTGTGAGCAGCAAAAAATGCAACAGCATCCTTTTTCTTGTTCTCCAAGTCTGTTATTAAGAGGCAAATTAAATAAATACATACACTCAACTTATAGCTGTTTATGTAATCCATTATGAATTTAACTAATCATCTTTAAAAGCTTTCTAAACTGAAATAATTAGTACAACTTGTGGCAATAAATTACATAGCAAAAATATTTATTTAGTTTATCAATTTAGAATTAAGGAGAAATTTCCTGACAGTGAAAACAATCAGTGGAACAGCTTGCCTCCAGAAGGGGTGGGTGAGATTGGACAGCCATTTGTCCAGAATGATATAAGGTCTTCTGCTCAAGCAGGGGGTTGGACTGTAAAAACCAACTATATATATATATTTGTGTATAAGCCCATCTTTAGATAATCTGGGGGTATATTTTGGCACCTAAATTCTCGACTTATTCCCATGTATATACAGTTCTTACCTATAACTGTAATAATCTGGAAATTTACACATATAGGTTATCCTTTAGAAGTTACAGGTTTCTTGACAAGAGTCTTTTTTTCAGTGTATTGTATTTATTATATTTACATGGCTACCCATCTCACAAGAGTGACGCTGGGCAGCATACGACAGTGAATTACAAAGAAAACCAATAAGTATATACAACAGTCATCATGAAAAACTATTTTAAAAACTATTAAAAGCCAGAGAGGACCCAAGCAATATCTTGGATACATAGAAAGATTATTTGATGAAGCTATCACATGTGCAAAGGGAGCTTCCAGAGGTCAGCTAGGAATAACAAAAGCTGCAGCTGCTTTAGACATATTGACTAAAGAATTAGAAGGGCCTTCAAGATTACAAGGGTGGAATTCAAAATGTCCATACTCCTATCCTGCTTGGTCTTGTTCTTATGGAAAGGACCTCTTCAATTTCACTATGGCCTAGGCAGACCAATCCCTTCTGTGACATGATGCTTTAGCTTTGCCAATTGAATTATTTCAGTTTGGAAAACCTAAATTATTTGTTTGTTCTCTGGGAAAGAGGATAAAAAATGAAGATAACTTTATCACATTCATACAAAAAAAAATATACTTCATTATTCATATTTGTTTGTGCCAATCCAGACTTCAATTTCATTTATTTATCCATGGGCAAGGAATATTCAGTGGAAACTTAACTGATGTCCCTCAGCTATATTAGAATAGGGTAGAACAGAAATCAGCTGCTACCCTTGTTTACTGTACTTTATATTTTCTGTGTTGTAAGATGCTGATAGCATGGTGCTTGGTTTACTGCTAAAGCTGTCTTCACAAAAGATGGCACACACCGGAATGAGGGCAAGATAATTGTTTGAGATTTGTACCAGCAGAATAACTGGATTAATGGTAGTTATTTCTCTTTCAGACTCAGAGAATGTGTCAGCTGAAACATTAAAAAAGAACCATTTGAAGAATGATAGGTGCACCACCATATACCCATGTCATCACTGTTTTATAACCACTGTTTCACAACTGGTTGCTAGTTGGCTTTTAGGAGCAAATCAATATACTTGTTACTATGTATAAAGCCTTGTGATTATTTGAAGGATCACCTATTTCCAATAGTTTCTGCTTGCCCTATAAGATTGGGCAGAATGGGTATGTTCCAGGTCCCTTCAAACAATGTCATCTATCAGGACTTAGGAGATGACATTCTGTGTCACAATACCTGCTCTCAGGAAGAGCATCCTCTCAGAGATCCATATGGTTTTAATACTATTCCAAAAGCAAATCCTGAGTTTGCTCCAGGTCTGGGATTAGGGTGGTTGTTGAATTTCTGACATTTTTTTTCTTGTTGCATTGAGATATTTTTCCCTCCAGTTTACATCTGTTTTTTCTTCTTATTTTTTTTTTTTTTTATTGCTTCTTACTTTTAAAAGATAAGTTGCTCAGAGTTACCTGTGAGCCAGGCAGCCTTCAAATAAATAAATAAATAAATAAATAAATAAATTCTTTTTTTTTATTTTAAAAAAAGAGCTTTCTCATAGTTCCAATTGCTCAAGTTCAATATAATTAATTGCTCAATCTTCTTCTGTTCTGGCTTTACTCTTTCCTGTCACCCAATACTATTACATTTTCCTTCTCTTTTCTCTGCCCCTTCGTGCTCTGGTCAAATTCTATCCAGTTGCTTGAAAGCTAACATTGTTTGGTTGCTCCCAATGTTTCTTTTATCTGAAGTAATTGAGTATAAAACAGTTAACAGTCCTAAAATTTATGATCTTCTTCTCATTTTTTTTAATTCTTTCTCTGTTCTGTTCCAGTTTCCTATTCCCTCTTTTATCTGAGCTTTATGAAGTTGGCTTCTCTTTGATTTTCTGACAGGAGGACAAAGTGAAAAGGTTTGCTGTCTAGTGATCATAAAGTAAAACAGATACTGTACGATCACTAAAAGCATGGCCACTACTGTTTCCACTCCCCACTCACAAGCAGTTTGAACCTTAAAATGTTGACAATATGGACCAAAAATTATTTCCCTTCTTTGAGCAGCCACAGGTATTGCAGTGATACTAAACCCTTCCCTTCCATTCTGTGCAAAGGAAAAATAAAATCTTGAAAAGCTAAATAAAATAAATTGCTTCTACCATCACTGCCTCTAATAATATCCTTTTTTGTTTTATGCATTTATTTTATCATATGGAACAAAAACAGCAACAAAAAGCATTCCTCTGAGGTCAAGACAATTTTTTTCTTCTGAAACATCTGCCTTCATGGACTATAGCATTAAAAAAAGGGGATTGGCCTCATAAAAGTTTCAAATACATTACAGCTGGTTGAACATAGTTCAGATTTGTTTCATACTGGCACATAACCATCACGTGAAAAAATCCAAAAAATTCTGATGAGGTATCATTTAAATCAGGGGTGTCAAACTGCGGCCCGTGGGCCGGACGCGTCATGAGGAAACTGCAACCACCCCATTGCCGGCAATGGGGAAAAAGCTCCGATACGTCGCGTGACGTCATGTGACGTCGTGAGTTTGACATGTCTAATTTAAATGATGAGTAGATGGACTTAATTTCCCATTCACCTACCTTCCCAGGAAACCAGCTAACATACCTTGGTTTTCCACAGTGACAAATCAGAAATCTACTAAGAGTTTAGAACTGGAAGACTCTTTTCTTTGAATTTTTATCTATATGCATGCTTGTCTGCGCATACATAAATGCAGTATTCAAGAAGAGGACATCAAGGTAACATCATTCATTCATCTCTTTAGAATTCTAGCATTAAATACTAATTTCACCTGCTTCCTAAAACCATATCTTCTATCTTAAATTTTAATACTGTTCACTTTTTACACTCAACTACTTTAAACAAGAGACATTGGTGGCAATGATTTCATTTTTCATAATTAAGAGTCTGCTTTCAAACTATTCAGCAGTTCTTTTATGTTCAGTTTGATGCTATTTAAAATATACAACTAAAAATAATGTTGAATCTACTATTTTAATCTTGCCTGGGAGTTGGGCCGCAGATACCCCTTTTCCTTCTATTTTTCATAGAAACTGTTAATTTAGTGAATGAATGAAATATAATGCAAATAACAAAGAGCATATACCAAAATAACCACCTTTATGGCTCTCTTCAAAGGAAGTAAACTTTAGGGTTTAGCTTAAAGCAAAGTCTCTTTAAATCAAACTTAATTCAAGCAGCTTAGTGTTACCTTCTAATTCTTAGTCTAGTCTACAACCTTGGTATTTCCTAATAGTCTCTTATTCAAGTACTTACCAGGTGTGACCCTGTTTAGCTATCTGAGATCAGCAAAGTCAGTCAATTGCTTAACTGTAACATAATCAATGTATTCAGATAATATAAGAAGACTTTCTAGTTTTCCTAAAGGAAACTAAGATAATACAAGAAGACTTTCTAGTTTTCTTACAGGAAACTAATGCAAATATATCTCTAAAGCTAAGTTAACTAATAATGCATCTATAGCAAAATAAAACATTTATCTTACAGTGATTTGAAGTATTTAATTCATTTTTTATAAATACATTATATACTTTGCATTATAAAAATCCAAAAATGAAAGCTACAATTTCCACTACTTGGCAATTTCAAAATTTTATATGTTTGCTATTTAAAATGTATCGACAGCTAATCATTGTTACATCCTAATCTTTTACGGAAAGTTATATAAGATTCTCACAAAATAAAGACTTTAAAATTTATGATAACCACCTTAACAAAACAAACTGCATTTATCAACCATGTCTCAAACACACAAATTTCTCAAATACAAACATAAAAGTATATGGAAAAAACAGGGTGGAAATGGGACAAAGCAAAGAGTTAGCTATGCTGGAAAGGGAAAGAAAAAGAACAAAACAAAATGGAGATCATGTGAGGAAAAGAGATAATTGGATAGGAAAATGAATGAAGGTCATATCATCATTTATTTTCCAGCATTCCAGTGCTAAGAATCTGTGCCTGGAATTCTTGGTTTCTTGAGACGTAAACTTAGAACTGCAGCTATAAACATACTTTATCTATTTATTTATTCACATGGAGCTATCTATCACAGAAACATGGAAGTCATGCAAGAAAATATACTGCATGTAAAGGGGCAGCATGAAGCAGATGTTCATGAATTAAACAATAATTACCTTAGTTATTATTGAGAAACCATTAATCATGCAAAAATAACATGCTAATATGAAACAAATATCTGAAAATCAGGAAGTATATATTTCTGTAGATCAAATACAGAAAATGTCCAAGCAGTGGAGACTAGCAATTATTTTAAAAAGCATTCATCAACACATGCTATTTACAAAATCGGTAACTATGCAAGGAGCATTTCCCTTCTACCATGTTGTAATTTCTCCCTTCATAAAACCTTAAAATAAACAAATATACAAAAAATTACATGTAAAAATATGTCTGTAAAGTAATCTCAAATGAAGTCAATATAAACAAACTGCTCTGAACAAACATTTTAAAGCAAAGTTTCTAGAGAAGGGCTAATAATAATCATAAAATCTTTTCCCACATAGCAATGGAAGTTTAGTTGCCATGTTAATGTTAGATAATTGGAGATTTGGAAAATGTATAAATGTGAACATGTGCAAAAAGCATATCACACTGAAAAATAGAGCATGTGTGACTTTGGCAACCTCCAACAGAAGTAAATATATATAGCCCAGGGTTGAACTGTAGACTCCTTGATGCTCTCTAAGTTTGGTTGTTTGCTGCAGACAATGCAGATAAGTGTGATGTTTGCTCCCTGTGTATATACAGTGCTGGTGGGATGTGGTTTTCTCCTTGGTAGTTCCTTGATTATTGTTTTCTGCTTGATTGTTTGGCTAGTGTTAATCTCTGCTTATCTGGATGGAAGCTGCTAGAGAAGATGTGCTCTGGTCTTTTTGTTTCCTTCTTAGCTTTTTTATTGTCTCTCTTGAATAATGTGTAATGTGGTTTATCTCTATGTGTTCCTTGATGGCTGATTAGTGCAAGGTTCCAGAAAATCCTAGAATTTTTGGATTTGTCTTGGTATAGAATGCTCATAGTTTCCCTGCTGAAACTATGGTTAAGTCTGTCTTGAAAATAAGGAGTTTCCATTGTGGCTTCTGACTGCTAGCTGGTGTTCATGAGGCACTCTTGTTAGTTTTCTGCCTGTCTGTCCAACATAATGGGTGTTACAGCCCTTGGACTGTATGTTGTAAATGACTCCTATTTTTTTCCTTTTTGGGTTACTGAGTCTTTTGGTTTATATAAGATCTTTTGGAGGGCTTTTGGTGGTCACACACATTTGATAACGTTACGTCAATATCCATGTTGCATAACCAGTCCGTTTTCTTTTTCTGGTGTTCTGGAGTACTGCAGTATGTTTGCTGTGTGTTTGCTTGCAGTTTGGCAAGCTCATTGGGAACTGATAAATGCAGTAGACTTAGACTTACAGGCTCAGATGCCTGAGCCATTTTCGGTTAACATACACAAATATGTAGCTTTGGAACATTTTCCTCAATCAATAGATGAACAAGTATAATATTTTTGATTCATTTGTTTAACTAGTTACTTTTTGTCTAGTTTTAGCACTTATGTAGAAAACAGATCATGTTTTAATTATATTTATGCAGAAATATTAAAAATTAAATTGGTTCACAAGCACTATTCTTAGAAATAGCCTTATTTATTATAAGCAAAGAGAGAAATATATATATTTAGAATAAACTCAATGTAGCTGAAATTAATAAAACATTTTCTAAGATAGAAAGCTCAGGTGAATCGGTCCTATAATGAAGTATATAAGGTTACATTGTTTGTTTGTTTGTGTATTTATTACATTCTCCTTTTCACTCAGAAGCTGAAGAGAGCTCCTCTTTCCATTTTCCCTCACAGCAACATCCTTCTGTCATGGGCTAGAGCAGGGATCTTCAAACTCGGCCCTTTTATGACTCATGGACTTCAACTCCCAGAATTCCTCAGCCAGGCACACTGGCTTAGGAATTCTGGGAGTTGAAGTCTATGAGTCATAAAAGGGCCAAGTTTGAAGACCCCTGGGCTAGAGAGTGACTGGTCAAAGTTTTGCTTAGCTGAGGATAGAACTGGATCATCCTACTGCTAGCCCAGCAGTTTCAATATTTTTAAAAAGTCAAATTATGTTTTATAGAATGCTGAGTTATATATAATGTCTGTTATAATAACAAACTTTGTAATTATAAAAGTATGCACAGTAAAACATGCAACTGACTATGATGAACTTTAAGCATTTAAGCAACATACAAGATCTAGGAAATATTTGGGCTCTAGGTGGACTCAGAATTTTAAAAACACATACACACACACACACACACGGAGAAAAACATAACAAACAGCTTCCATACTCTTTTCATGAAAACTACTTCATAGGTATATCCAGGAAGTCATTAAGAATTTGATCCCAACAGTTGGCAAAATCTGGAAGAACTTGCTTGGGCTCAGAAGCTAAGCAGGGCTGGATCTGCTTGGAAGGCGAATGAGAGACCAAGAGTATATTTCAGGACTGAATATTGTACTGGGAAGTAAAACAAAAACCAAAAATCCTGAAAAAGTCAAATTGCTTCTGTACTGTTGGCAAGAAAAATAACCAGAGATATATGTGTAGTCACCAAACATCTTGACACAGTTCTTTGAATCTGACAAATGCATACAATTATACCATACAGATACATACAAAGCTGTTCTGAAAAATAAAAAAAATATTCTGAAATAATAACAAAGGGTATCATGACACCCAGACGACTAATATCTATGTAGCATGAGCTTTTGTGAATCACAATCTAGCTCATTAGATACACTGAAGATGCATTTGATGGAACAGACAGTGATCCACGTTAGCTTATACCACAGTATCTATTTTAATCTTAACGGTATTGCAAACTCTTTGATGTAACCAAAGGCTCACTAAACTCCTCCTTTCCACAAGAATAAACTAGAGAGGGGCAAATAAAGAATCTGTAATGACCACTAAAAAAAAGTTTCAAAACACCAGGTTGAGAGCAAACCTGCTATGATGATTATAGACAATATAACGACTCACAACATGAAAGGAGCTCTCAATTCAAATGTGTATGTGCTGATCTGATCTACTGATCTATTGATCTACTGTGCTGATCTACTAATGAGAAATTAGAGGAGAGAGAAAGAGGTAGGGAATGTCCTGAAAAGCCTGAAACTGACACTGCAAAAGAAGCAGGGTTCAGGATCAGATTACAAGATATATAATTCTCCTTGCAGAAGTGAAAAAAATGTGAATAATAGATGAATTCTCAAATGAATAAATACAACATGGATGATTAAGAATTATAGAAATTAAAATACTTTGGATAATAGTTGAACAAGTTACAAACCATTCTTTGGAAATTAATGGAAAGCTATACTTTTGAAAATGTAGCATGATTTAGATAGGGGAAAGAAAATAATATTGAAGCCAAAATGATTTGAATGCTTCAGACCTAAGAAACTATGGTATCTCCAGCCCTAATTAAATCTTGTCTACCTCCTCATTTTTAAATAACTCATCAGAAATTAGGTGCTTCATTAAAATCACACGTAATTATAGGATTGCCTGCACCCACTGATTTTTTTTCTGTAGCTTTAAAACCACAGTAGATCACAGTGGTAAAATTACTTTCTAAAGTTACAGATGATTACTGCATAGCTATTACCAGCCTGGAATGGTCTCGGCTTTAAAGCTATAAGGATTTAATGACAGAAAATGCACCCTTTTCAGTTACTGCTGCTTCCTGGAGAACACACAGAATGTAACATAAATATTTTGGAGGTGGTGAGACACCACAAATCATGATCACACCTCTTTTCTTCCAAACCAAATGATATTACCCATCAACCCTCCCTAATTTCAACCGGATTCATTTTTGTTAGTTAAATGTGTTTAGTCAAAGCTGTCAATTATTCATTCATATTGCTGACCACTTATCATAATATAATATAATATAATATAATATAATATAATATAATATAATATAATATAATATAATATAATATAATATAATATAATATAATATAATATAATATAATATAATATAATTAATACAATACTATACTATACTATACTATACTATACTATACTATACTATACTATACTATACTATACTATACTATAATATAATATAATATAATATAATATAATATAATTAATATAATATAATATAATATAATATAATATAATATAATATAATTAATACAATACTATACTATACTATACTATACTATACTATACTATACTATACTATACTATAATATAATATAATATAATATAATATAATATAATATAATATAATAAACTTATATTACTAAATTCACATCAATTTGTGGGGAATTCATTTCTTCAATAGTTTTGCTAATTGCTAAAAGCAGAAATTACCTGTAAGGAGAATCGTGCACATAAAAAAAATTCTGCCAATAAGGCTACCTATCCATTTTGTAAGTATCTATTTAAAAAGATATGAACAATAAATTCCCTCTCATATTCTTTCAAGTACTGTAGTAAATTTGGAAGACATTCACAGACTATCATGTTGAAAGTCACTAAGTAATCCTTAAAGATCAATAGGGTCATAACTTCTGTATTATTTTCAGGCAAAGATTACCCATGCTGCAGACATTTCTATTCCAGAACAAGGGAAGAAGCCAGACTGACATTACTGAGAGTATATAAATTATCCAAAAACACTGAGTAATCACACTACTGAATCACTGCATGATGACAATAGTACCAATTACGGTTGCAAATAGTCTATCTGATGTCAATCACTGGTATAAATTATGTTATTTTTGTCCTAATAATTGGCTAATAATATGGCTAATTAAGTTTTTATTAAATGGCTTCATTATTAAATGGCTTCATTATTACCAGAATATTTCTTATTACCATCTATGACATTTAATAATAGAAATCCTTTTCAGTATTCGACTATAATAGTACACGGTAGCTGTCAGTTAACAAGGGCAATTTCCATCACTAAATAACACAGTTGTAAAGTGCAATTTTTCATGACTGAACCACTTAGCAACAGCAGTTCTAGCACTTCTAGTTGCTGTAATGCTGTAATGTATGCAAATTTTTGTTGTAGGAAAAGGAAAGGCAGAAGGTGGGGATGGAGTGAAGAGAGGAATTAGGCTAGAGTTGTTATGTTCTCACACAAGAGGGTCCAGGTCCAACATCTCTGGAATTCCATTAAGGCTTAGTTAGCACCAATTAATGCTGATGATTAATAGACTAGATTCTTCTGCATAGGCAGAGCAATAAATCAACTTAACTGAAACTTAACACATGGTCCTGATTCTTCACACCTGACACAGTGGTGTCGTTAAGCACAATATCATGTGATTGCTATTTTTGATCCCTTGCTGGTTTCCCTATTAACTTTGCTTTGTGGAAGTCAGCAATGAAGGTCACAAATTACAATCATATGGCCCCAGGATGCTGCAATTTTCTAATTGTGAGTCAGTTGCCAAGTGCCCAGATCATGATCATGTGATCACAGGGATGCTATGATAACCAGAACTTTGAGGACCTGTCATAAGTATCACTCAATCAGTGTCATCATAACTTCAAATGATTACTGAACAAGGGGTCATTAAGCCAGGGTCACCTATAGTAATAATAATATAGAATTAAAGAAAATGGAAAATTGCCTGTTTTTTAAGAATGAATAATTTCTTATAGATTTCTTGGATAATAATTTCTTGTATTCTAGCTGCAGTTTTGATAGTACTGATCAACACAAATCAATAAGTGTTTTCAGGCTCACTATCACCTCAAGTAACTTCTTTCATGGAGAGGCAATGGGCCCAGAGCATTGTGTTGCAAGTTCATTTTATTTATGATTACAACCTGATGTTATTTGGAAAAAATTAAAATATGCTAAAATCTAGTAATCTCCCTGTCCATTTATAACAAATATTTATATATTTTTTAAAAATGTATTAAGTTAAAAACTAACACTGCTATGACTACCAGCTAGACTTTCATTCTTCATTTTTCTTATCCACAGTACCTGCTAGTTCTACAAATGTGGATCAAAATTATTTTTTCAAAGAAGGGAACAAAGACAAGACAACTGAAACTTGGCATTCTGCTAGCTGGATAAAAATGAAAAGAAAACAAAACATAACATACCCAAAGGTGCTTTTTCACAAGGCAACTGGACGTGTCTTCAGCTGAAGAAGCTTCTTAGATGAGAAGCAAAACATCTTCAAAGATAAGAAAGTCTAGTTGCCTTGTGAAAAAGCTCTTTTAGGATAACTATGACCTGGTTAACTGAGAATCTCCATAGACAAAACATAACACAGTGGGACAATTTGCTGTCACATTAATTTTAAGGACTGAAAAGAACACCAAGAGGTTATCAAGAATTTGGAAATAAATGGAAGAAATTGAAGGACTAATAAGGCTAGGGAGATTCCGAAGGGTAGGTGCTAAGAATGGCTAGGGAGAACAGAACTAGGCAGCATAGATGAGCATTAGTAAGGAATCTGGGAAAGCCTATGACAAATTAGTGATACAACCTTGAGTAGGCTGAATATATGTGTAATTTTAGGGATAATGGAGAGGATGGATGTATATGCTTTGGAGAGATTAGTTTTTTGGCACTGGTAATAAAAGATGACATTTCTTTATATATTGTGTATAGATGTTTAGTGTTGGAAATGTGAAGCATGTGGGTATTTTATAACATATATTTCAGGAAATTATAGCTTTTAATTGAAATAGTTTTCAACTAGAAAATTGTGGCTTCAAAACTGTTTGGTTTTGTAACCTCACTAGACTGCCTTTTTATATACTTGGTATTTTGCTGCACAGCAATAAATGTTCTCACTGCACTAAGCCAAAGTCATCTGTCTTCTGAACTAAATTAATATTCCTTTATTTCTTGAACAGTCTTTGTATGACTTTAACTTAAGCATTTGGGGCTGTCATTATGGGATTTTAATATCTATCTAACAATCCAATTCTTATTAAAGTACAGCTAATATTAGACAGTGCATAGAAAAAAAGGATAGATAAGAATTTGTATAGTTATTTATACTATTTGCAAAACCCTGTACTGTATATCAGTTGGGAGAGAAATGTCATGCTGTATGGAAGAAAAAAGAAGAAAGTTGTGCATCATTTTTTTCTATAATAGACTAAAACAGAGGGGAACAAGTGACTGCTCCTAGAAGTGATATCAATTTTTTTGTCCTCAGTGGTATCTCCAATCATATTGTCTGCCTACTGAAAGGAAAAATAATTGGAAGTTTTATAGAAAAAGACATGTTTCTAAATCAAAAGAAACAAAGACTTTAGAAAATGCAATAAACTATATTTCAGGAATATAGCACTATATAACTTCCTTATACGGCAGTATTCTTTTAAAGGGTTGAAGTATATTTCTCTACAGTATTAAATTTTAATACTGTTAAAAATTAAAAATTGTAATCCTATAATACTGTTAATAAATAAGAAGTAGAATGTTCATAGTATCATTGCCAGAAAACTCTGATCTATATGTAACCCCAAAATCATCTTCTTGATCAAGACTTCTTATTATAATTAAGTTATTGAATTATATAATATGAAATAAGTGTGGCAAAGAATAGGAGGTTATGTTAAAATTACCTTTATAAAATGAGTGGGTAAAGCTCTGTTCAGGTATTAACTTGGCAAGGAATCCATGGTTCAAACTTGGGTGTGGGATAGATGGTATAACCACAACTGTGAAGAAAATCATGGAGTCAATTGTGAGCCAGCTACTTATTGCCGGTAGTTTGGTCCACTGAGGATCCATGTCAGAAGTTTATTGAAACATGCAAACAAGGCACTAATAATTTATCGGGGAGAAATCTAGAAAAATAAGATACTTGCAAATAATACAACATACAAAGAAAAAACATTTACATGAAAAGACAGGTATACATAAATTAGACAGAAACATTTGGAATTTATTTAGGAAACAAAATACAAACAGAAAAATACATTATCTGTAGCACAGCCACAAATGATAGGCAAATTCTAAGGGAAATCCCCTAAAAAAGAAGCAATATAATTTTATTATTTACAAAAAAATTAATGCAGGAATAGTTAATTACTTAATCATGATTTGAATGAAGGAAATATACCATGTACTTTATTGTATAAAAATGGGAATCAGTAATTTTATTTTAAAATAAAAATAGTTCACAATGTAATAGAAACAACATGAAATTTAGTTAACTAAAATATGTTTGAAAATAAATAAGTGCAAAATCCTATATTACAATGTGTAGTGATTTGGCCACTGATTTTTAAACAACCTTATCTGAGAAGAAAGGATTAGATTTACATGGCATAGCCATACACATTTTTAAAATATGATTCTCACACAAATGTATTTTTTTTAATCCTATCAAAATTCTTCAAGCATTTAAGTCCAAAACATTTATTTTAATTAGGTGAACTGATGGTAATGTTATTTTATTTTAGTATCAGACTTTTCATGAATCAATGTTGTTATTTAATATGATAATCAATGTCTTAATAAGATATTTATAACACCCAAGAGCTAAGTTTTAAAAAACATATATACTGCTACAGATTTGATTTTCAAATCTTTGCCTTAATGATACTGAAATCATGGGAAGATTCGCTTTCCAGGGATATATGAAATGAAGACATTGTGCTTAATTGCTCTATTCTAGTTACTTTAAAAATGTCTTTTGGCACCAATTCTATTACTACCTACTTGGAAAGAAGACACATGAATACATAAGATTATATTGTAGAAAATATATAGCTATTCTCATTATATACAGTAGGTAGTTCTAACAAAAAGATTAAACATTTCGGGAACTGGACTTTGATAAGATTTCTCTTTTTTAAATTATGTTTAAATTTAAACAAATGGAAACTGATCCAAACTAATATTAGAATGCTCACTGTATTTCATTTCATTAGAATATACTTATTGCATCATTTGTGAATAGTCAATCCTGAAAAAGACATGTGCAAGGGAGCTATTTACAAAATATTAAAAGTCTACAAAGAAGGAGAAAGATGAGAAGCATGGAGGGATGCCAAAAGAAAAGGAAGGATTTGCCATCAATTTTGGCTCTCTTTCCAATGCTTGCAATATAAATAAAATATTCCAATGAGAGAATCTTTAAAGAGTCTCATCAAAAGCATTTCTGCTTCTAAAGAAAGGTTTCACAAGTAAGAATTCACACGCATATTAAGATATTGTCTTCCCAAAGGAATGCACATTAGAGAAAAGAAAGTTTTATGACTTTGCAGTATGACCCAGGGTAAAAGTTGGTTTCAATCCATCTCTCTTGAAACAAACAGCACCTAAATCATGTTCATCAAAACTGAATCAACAATCCTAGACAATTAGACTACTAAAAGCAAGTTTCTAGAAATACACTATTATACTAGAATTCCCAAACAAGTATCTTAGTAGCAAAGTTAGGACATGTAGACAGACATATTTTCTAGCAACAAAATTTCTGCTAGCTTTGCAGATCTCCAATAAGTAAATTTAATTCCATTTTTATTAAGAGATAACAATGCCTTCATGCCATGTACTGTATCTAAAATTTACCTAAATGTTCCCAATGTTTATAAAAACTTCAGTTCTGCCTAAATATAATACTATTCCCCTTTTGTGGATAATTAGATTTTTATCTATGCAAAATATATTTTTATTTCCTTTCATTGATTAGATGATAATTTCTAATGATTCCTGTACTGGCAACATGGAGTGATGGAAGTCAGTTGCCAAATGGCAAATACTATCATTCAAATAGTAGGAGTCTTTACAAGCTAGATGCATATAAGTAAAAATAGACCAGTATACTTTTATTTTATTAATATAAAATGTCTGTCCCTCTCTTCTAATACACATGTATCATACTGCATCGACAGTTGTATTATTGTTAATATTCAAATGACACCATATCCAAGTAAAATTATTTGCTCTAGTTTGCCATGACAGGGATTCTTTTTTCTTAGAGATGTTGATAAGTGAAGAAATTAAATATGGAATTTTGTGCAAGCAAAATATAGATTTTATTTTAATTTATTTATTAGTATTATTATGGTGTAAAATAGCCAGCCACTAAAGTGTAACAAAGTAATGGAATTATGATTTGAATTCAAATCACATGATGAACATAAAAAATGATTTTATGGAAAAAATGGAAAAGTAATTAGCTTGTGTCCTGCAATTAATTATATGCTTTGGAAGAAGAGTCTCGTATCTTAATCCCTAAGACCATCCTGTGCTAAAATAGCGAAAAAACAAGAAATATTTTCAAAGATTAATAGGCATTCTTTATTCTTCAGTTTCTACATTCAAACATCAAGTGTCCCAACAGTTCCTCAGCATTAACTGAAAAACAGCAGTACCTGTACTTGTTGGTGAATTTATTTCTTGCCTGATATTTCTACCTGCCTGGCTTCCAGACCGTGCAGTTTCTCGTTGTGGTTCAAGAATATCCCGGTATTTGGAAACCATTAAAACAGAAATGAAGTAAACCACAGCCAAAGCTAAAAATTGTGCCTGTTTGCTATCATCCTGTTGAAGAAAAGAAAAACATACAAACACACAAAATAAAATACTATTAAAATACACAATAAAGTTATCATTTCCTCTCTTAATCAATGCTATGGAGCAAATTACTAAAATTAAAAACAAACAAGCTGCCATATTGCAATTATTTAAACATTCCCTTGATTGGCCTTTAAATATATGAACATTTCTTTCACCTTCCCAATATGAATGTATAGCCTGTTACAGAGGGGTATGACTTAGTCTTCATAAATTATTATCTCAGAGGAAGTTAAGAAAGTTATGAGAACTACCACAAAGTTGTAAATAAAATTAAATATATCAAATATATCATGTACTTAACTAGAGATTCTCAAACCAGTTTGTGATTTCTCTCAGAGGGGAATTGGGACAAGGCTGAGTGACTTAGAAGGAGACCATAAAATGTTTTGAATAGTTAATCATGCCTATGCAGAAAAAACAGGAATCATGCTATTCAGTTTGGCCTTTCCTCACTACAATTAAAATAACTGTAAGTAGTTGTCACAGGCATGACTATATTTTATACTATAGAGTTATGTACCAATTTTGTAGGGAAGTTTTTGCAAATTGATTTTGTAGAAACTCAAAAAGTTATTTCTCTATCTGAAGTGTTGTTTGAAAAGGTTCTGCTGGCCAACTGTGCTAACACAATACTAAAGACTTTAAATTATTTAAAAAAAAAAAACCTGTGTCACTGAATAGTCATTTAAAGAGATTTCTCCCATCCTTCTCTACTATTTCATAGAATCGTAGAGTTAGGAGGGACCAGGAAAGACTTCTAGTCGAACCCTTTGGCAAAAGCAAGAGTCCTCATACCATCTTAGACAAATAGTTGTACAATCTTTTCTTGAAAAACTCCAGCAATGGAGCACCCACAAACTCCAGGAGACAGGCTATTTGTCACAAATCTTTCTATTTCCTGCTATTTCTATTTCCCACTATTGCAGAAAACCAAAGAATGTGTGTGTTGTTGCAATCAAATATAGTATAGTCATTTCAACTGGTTGTATTCTGTTCTGATTTCAGAGGCTGACTATCTTGGTTGATTAGTAAATCTTGCAAAGTAATCAGGAATCCACCTGATCCATCAGTGGCTTGTGTGGGCCATCTTAATTGGCATTTGATCCCTAAAAAGGTTAGGTATTATCAGTGATCTGTTCTTGACAACAAGTTAGTGCTAAATCTATCTGTAAATTACAATAATCTGTCCAACAAAAACTAAATTAAGTATATATCCTCCAATATGTTGGAATCAGATTATCAACTAACGTAAATCCAAAGTTATTTTAGAAATTCTACCCGCTCCAAATGACGCGTCTTGAGCTTCAATACTATATTTCTCCAGCTTACCCATTTTCGATGAAGCAAAAGTCATTTATAAGATTACCTTAATTAACTTAGAACTAAGGAGAAACTTCCTGACAGTTAGAACAATTAACCAATGGAACAACCTGCCTCCAGAAGCAGTGAATGCTTCAACACTGGAAGTTTTTAAGAAGAGACTGGACAGCCATTTGTCTGAAATGGTTTATGGTTCCCGCCTGAGCAGGGGGTTGGACTCAATGACCTACAAGGTCCCTTCCAACTTTATTATTATTATTATTATCATTATTATCATTATTATTATTATTATTATTATTATTATTATTATTATTATTATTATTATTATTATTTATTTATTTATTTATTTATTTATTTATTTATTTATTTATTATTATTTATTATTACCAGTAAGTAAAGAAGTTGGACAGAAATACACCAAACCTTTAAGCTGCATAAACGTTTAAGCTGAAATAATGAATTTCTACACTAGGCAAAGATAAATGTATAAGAATCTGTTCACCATTAATACACAAAGCACAGATTTTAAATACTTTCTTTTAAAGCTGCAGCATAATAATACTTACCACATCACGAAATACAACTGCTCGTAGACGATTAATATCAACATCTTGAAGAAGCCTATCTGGATCTTTAATTGGGGATAGGTTACCAGGAACATTTTCCAATGGAGTCTAAAAATGCAATAATTGCATAGTTTTAGCAAATTGTAGTCTTAGCTCTTGAAGTCTTAGCTCTTGTCACTAAACAGGTAATTTGTATTTTATTCATTTCAAAGTTATCATATGAAGCTGGTTTTAGATTTAAAATTTGGCACTCCAATGCAATTGGCTCTTACTAGAACAATGCTAAAATCAAGTTTATGTTGCCATCAGTTTATGTTTCAATTGGTTCCTATATGCCCATGTGCTGGTGAGAATGTTCCAATATTGTCATCCAACAGCAATAATATGAGTGTTATACTGGTTGCCCATTTTTTATGAGTGCAATTTAAGATGCAATTAATAACTTATTAAATCTTACATAGCATTGGACCTGGGAAGCTGGGAGACTGTCTGCCTCAGGCACACCTATAAAGATTCACTATTCTCCAGGAACTACAGCACGACAGACTCAGAAGCAAGCAATTGTTTGTTGGATCTCCCTTCTGCAGAAACACATATGCTCACTAGTAACGTTCAGATAGCTTGTGAAGACCTCAGGAATTGATAAAGTAGGTATGTAGAATATATAAGACATGTTATTAGGTCTTATGAGGGACCAATTGTCTTCAATCACTTCTGCCTGCCCAGTATGTTCCTGCATTTTCCTTATGAAATGTTGTAACCTTGCAGGACAAGGCTGCTGTTCTGACCTTTGGAACAGCATCCCCCACAGAAATGGACAACGGCCTCCTAGGTTTCTAGAAAGCTTTTAAAACCTGGCTTTGTCCCAAGCCTGGGATTAATGTATTATTGTTTGGGGGGGGGACTCTGTTTGGTTTGATTTGTGTCACTTTTAAGATCATTTTAGTCCAGAGCATATGGTTTTATGATTTATCTGTTTTTACAGATTTTTTGCTTTTTTTAAAGTTGCCCAGATTTCATTGGAGTTGGGTAGCTATAAAATTTTTAATAAATAAATAAGTGCTATAACTGATCTGGAATTATTTATGATTGACATTTATTTCGTCAATGATACTGTTAATAGCTTTTTAACCTCTTAGATCCACTTGTCTGAAGGAGTAAAGAATACTGATAATAAATGCAACTGTTCATAGCAAATCCAAATCCTGTCTCAAGATTATGAAATATATAAGAAAATAATTTTGGAATTGTCAAACTGTGAAGTTATCCCTATCTTTCTAATGTACTGGATAATAGTTTTTTTTCTCTTTTCCTTTTCACTTTTAATGGAATTCTTTTAATGTAATTTTAAAAGAAAATATTGTACCTTGTTGGTAGTAGTTGCACTTATACCCTGAAGAGTCTCTTGTGTTTTACTGCAGATTAGTGAAGATTTGTTTACTTTCTCCCTTTGTCTTTGTCGACATTCCAAACAATTTCTCACAGCAACACAACAAACTAAGTAATCAAAAGATATATATGCATATTAATTACAACTACTATGCATTAATAAAGCCATTAAAATAGCAATGAAATCAATAAATCAAAATGCAAATTCTATCAAAATGAATTATTATAGTATGTAGGATTGTTATGTTTGGATGTATTTATGAACAGATAAATTAAGGTTAGTATTAGATGTGTTTCTTAATCTTAATCTTGTGTATTTATATGTATCTGCTATTGCTGAACATTTATTTAACAGCAACAGAACAAAGGTTCCGTTTTAGGCCCAGTACTCTTCAATATCTTCATAAATGACTTAAGATGAGGGAATTGAAGGGGAACTCATTAAATTTTCAGATGACACCAAACTGACAGAAGTAGCCAACACACCAGAAGACAAACTCAGGATCCAAAAAGATCTTGACAAACTTGAACAATGGGCCCTATCCAACAAAATGAGTTTCAACGTGGAGAAAAGCAAAGTCTTACCGTTAGTCAGGAAAAACCAAAGGTACAAATACAGATTGGGTGAGACCTGGCTTAAAAACAGTAACTGTGAGAGGGACCTTGGAGTCCTATTGGACAATCACTTGACTATGAGCTAGCAGTGTGCAGCAGCAACCAAAAAAGCTAATACAATCCTGGGTTGTATAAATAGAGGCATAGAATCAAGATCACACAAAGTATTATTACCGCTTTATAAAACCCTAGTAAAACCACACCTGGAATACTGCAGCCAATTTTGGTCACCATATCACAAAAAAGATGTTGATAGTTTGGAAAAAAATCGATGATCAAAGGCCTGGAGACTAAAACATACGAAGAATGGCTACGGGACTTGGGTTTGGCTAGTCTACAGAAAAGAAGAAATAGGGAAGACATGATAGCAGTGTTCCAGTATCTGAGGGGCTGCCACAGGGCAGAGGGGGGCAGGTGATTCACCAAAGCACCAGAGGGAAGGTCTAGAAACAATGATTGGAAACTGATCGAAGAGAGAAGCAACCTGGAACTAAGGAGAAACTTCCTGACAGCGAGGACAATCAAACAATGGAACAGCTTATCCCCCAGAAATCGTGGGCACTCCAACACTGGAGATTTTAAAGAGGAGACTGGACATTAACCTGTCTGAGACGGTGTAAGTTCTTCTGCTTGAGCAGGGGGCTGGAGTAGAAGACCTCCAAGGTCCCTTCCAGCTCTATTCTATTCTAAATTACACAACGGAATATATTTAAGTATTTTTAATTTAAAATAGGAAGGAAGGGGGAAGAAATTTAGGACCAATATGTAAATTATTTTAGTGAGGGCCATGAATTTCATACGAAAGAAGAATGAGCAGGCAAGGTATAACTAAGATGGGGTTCATAAAATTAAAAAAAAAAGCAGAAAAAAATATTTCGGCATGTAAGTAAATGCATTATACAAAGCAGGTGACAAATTAGTGACTACAGAGGGTATGTAGCAATGACATACCTTTAATATACATTAGGTGTAAGGCTTAATTTTTTGGCAAATTAATAAAAACACATTGTAACAATTATACTTCTGTTTGTGATTTTGAGACGAACTGATGATCAAAGTATGTAATGTAGAACCCAGGCAAGATTTTTATATGTGGGAACTAAATGTTTTCAAAGGTATAATTATTTGGTCATCTGAGAACCACAGTGAATGATGCTATGATGATATCTGAAAAGGGAGTAAAGGGGAAAAGAAGGTTCAAGTTCTTTTTTGTTTTGGAAAAGAGATGTTATATTTTATGGTTAATCTTACATACCATATATAAGATATAACAGATGCCTAATGCATCTACTTATTTTATTTTTAGTAAGAAATGGAAGGGAAATGTCATGGTGTTATTTAGCATTTTACTCCAAATTAGGTGACACAATCCTGAAAGACCATAAGAGGCACAAAGAGGAACCAGAGCTAGAACTATCTGTAGGGGTCAAAAAAAATCACATTGGCAGCCACACCCATTTGACTGAAGCCTCATGATACATAAAGAGTGGAGGAGACACCTGGTTTGAGCAATGCCTATCTTTCATCTAACTATCAGGTAATCTGATATACATAAGGTAATGATTGAAGTTAAGAACTCTTAGATAAAATGAATTTTAAACTCCTTAAAGGCAATATGTTTATTAGGACAAATAATGTTTCAAGCTTTTGAATTTTCAAAAACAAACTTGTCTTACTCTCATAGCCAAGAAATGTTGAGAGTTTAAAACTGGGAACACAGTTGAGATTCTATCAGTTGCACCTTCAGTTGAATATACAAAATATACAAAAAAATCAAAACAATTGATTTCTGTCAACTGTTCAGATACAAGAGAACTACTGCACTCGTCCAGAGGACAAAGTTTTTGTGTATTGAACTGATGATACCAATACAAAATGCTCATTCTCTAGGATAAAACAAGGGATTAAAAACTAAGAGGAGACAGAAATCCAAAAATTGGACCCAATGGCTTCTATTTCAAATCAAATTAAAATATTCCTCCACAATTATTACTAGAATTAACTGCCCAGCTCAACTGATTAAAAAATCAACCTCAAAAAGAAAATGAACATGTCTTTAAAAGTTGTGTATTTTAAAAGGTAATACAAACTTGTTGGAATGTAGCTATTTTGTGGCCTGAGGTAGATGGAAAAAATGGAGTGTCTATAACATGAAAAATTTATAAATTTAAATAAATTTGTTAGAATTCTTGAATTTCTGAAGTTTCTTCTATATCCAAGTCAAGTTTTGAATAAGCTTTCCATTTCTCTTTCTAAGTCGTCTTTCCTCAAATCCTCAGGTGTATTTCTGAATCTCAGGTTATTTTTTGGTAAGTCTGTTTCACTTATTTGGGAAAGTAATTTAACTTTCAACTTATTTAATTTTGTCTTTTGGGTTGCCTGAACTGAAGGTAACATAATTCCCAGTGTCTTGCCTATAATATTTTTAATGCAAGTGTTTTACTCTTGTGTTTAATTTAATTAATTTGTTATATTTATCAATAAGGCAATCCTTAAAAGCATAATATTTACATTAGGCAAGCATATACAAAATTGACACTATTTCAGTTATATAACTGTTTACTGTTATAATGATACATTATATTTTGCTTCCTTTTTGTTTGTTTTTTCCCTTTTTAAAAAAATTTGTTATGCTTTCTTTTTTCTTGATAATGTATTTATATCCATGAGTACCATTGTGTTTTGCTCCTTTTTTCTGTTATTTTTTAAAAAGCAATAAAAATAAAAATTGAGCCTTAAAACAATCTAATTTTACTTCCAAATTCAACTCTAGGTAGTGGCCCATTACACAGACATAGAATTTCTTTAAAGAAGAAATAATCCAAATTACACTTTTATTTAGGTAATGGACAATGGAGCCACCCAAATAGAACTTTCCTGTTTTAATTAAAACTCACTTAATAATCCTTATGTCTTTTTCACTATGCATCTTTTTCTTTCTTCTTTTGGGATTTAGGAACAGATGCTTTTGTGTTCTAAGACAGCTTAATTTCTAAAACTGCTTATTTTTCTTCTTTTGAATGGTCAATAGGGTTGACCATTTTTTCTTATAATAGTCTTCTTATAATAGTTTTTAAAATGATGAACTGATTTATAAGCAGGATAAAATCAATCACAGATGGTGATGATGATGACTTTGCTTCCCTTATCTGAATTTATTTTCCTCTAATCAGCTTTGTTTAGTCTACACATTATTTGGTGTTATTATGTTTTCTTTTTTATGAATTTCATGAGATATTTAGAACCACAAGAGGGAGCTCTGACACAAGGAACCTCTATGTGAATTTGTAATTTGGAAGCAAATTTAAGATTTGGATTAGAAAAATGCTTAGACTTTTAATATAAAGAATGACAGTATTAAAACTTTATTTTAAGATTTTAAATCATGTTTAGATTTAAGATCTGCATTCTTTACACTTTTTGTCTCATACTGGATTATCTAGTGTTATAAATTATGATACCCAAGTATTACTGCATTTTAATGTATCTAATATCTTTATCTATCAAATTTATTCGGTCTTGTTTAATGAAAAGAAATTCTGTAAAAAAAAAACTATAAAAAAATGTGAAGACGACACACCAAAAAAAGAGGAAATGACAAAAATGGGTCCACATTTTTCAGTCAACAGATGTCCTAGTTATTTTATCGAAAAATAAACTCTTATTACAGATGAATTATACATAATTGAAGATAATGATTATGATTATGATTATGTATTAGCAGCTTGGTATTTATCTTAGCAATCACATATTTTTTTCCAAGATGCTTTGTCCCCAACTTGGTCCTTCAGGTCTTCCAAGGATGCAGCAAACACCACTGTAACCGAGTCCATCCACTGTTGTTGCTTCTCTTGTTTCTCTTCATTTACTTTTCCCAGCATTAATCTTCTCCAGAGAGCTAGGTCTTCACAAAGCATGTCCAAAGAAGGATAATCTGAGCCTGAATATTTGTGCTCTAGTAAAAACTCTGGGTTGATTTGTTCAATGATCATTTGTTTTCTTGGCTGTCCATACTATTCTTAGGAATCTTCTCCAACACCAAAGTCAAAAACATCAATAGTCTTTCTATCCTGTTTCTTCAAAGATATCGGTTCCCTAATACAGTATTGCTAAATTAACACAACTGACAGAAATTGAGGTATCAGCCATATTTTTCTGCTCTGGTTCTGAACTAACTTACTTAATAATGAATTCTTAGAAAACCTGACAGTTTGCAACTATTTTATAGAACTTCTGCTATAAAGATACTAAGGCTCCAGATTTTATATATTTTTATTTATGGCCAACACACCTTTGATAACTTGCATACTCCAGTGATAAATGAAAATGGTAATTTTAGATATAATACTTTAGAGCAGTATAATATGTATATCAATTGTTTGCTTAAAATATATTTAAAATGTATTTCTTGTTCAGCTGTATTATAATTATCAGAAGAAAAACAAATGATGGTATAAAACAGACTGTACAGATACTGACAATTGTTACTAATTGGGGGAATCTGTAATTGCTAGAACAAGATATTTCCCCTAAAGGTGAGGAAAAGCAGAAATAGCCTCAAAAGAAGCCAAACCCATTAACACATCACACGATTAAATGACAATGTTATTTTTTCATTAGAAATTTATCTGTGTTAGAATTCAAATATTAAACCAAAGGTCTCTCTATAATTAGGTATAGAGAGGTAACAGTAGGTTAAAAATCTTAATGTTCCATAAAATATTCTTTCTTACTCAAAATCAAGCAAGCTTCCACGTTTAAGGGTTTTTTCCTTTCCCCACACTAATACCTAGTTTAATTGGTCTATATGTAATTACCTAGTGCACTGAACTGTTCTATGGAAACTTACCAAGCCTTAGACACTGTCGCATTAAGCCTCCAGAAGACATATTTTTTTCAGCTTCAATTTCACTAAAATTTAGTGAACTGGCAAATACTAGCACATCAACCATAGCCATCAGCCGGCTGAGAAAAGTTACTGCTGTTTCCGCTGACATACCCTGAGTTACTTCTATATTCTCCAATTCCGTCTTGAAAAGAAAGGCATAACATTAGATTTCTAATGTGGCACACATGTGAATACATTATATGCATAAACATTTTTTTCATTTCTTCTCTGCATGTTGACTATGGTGAAACAGAGAATAAATAATGTAAATAGCAACAAATATGAAAAATTACCTTTTCATGCATACTATGTAATATAAAATCCCTAGAACAAAAGCTATTTATATGAACTAACTTCAATAAAGTAACCATATAAGTTAAACAGAATGGATTTTCAGTTTTCTGTTAAAGGAATACAAGTGAATAAGAAAATTGCATAAATTGGCTATACCTTTCTTCTCACTGGAAATTAAGAGCAAAATACCATGAACATGACATGTTATGTAGAACTAAGACTTTGATCAGAATGTAAAAAGCATTCTTGGCAATATGTACCCAAAAAAGTACAATTCATTTTTTACCTAGAATATCAAATAAAACAACAGATAGCTGTTTCTTTCATGAAAGTGTTCCAGTAGGCCACATCTAATTAATGTATGTCTGCGCACACAAATACACAGTTCATGCAACTGTTTTTAAAGATAATGTTATGGATGATGGGAGATAATGTTGCAAAGGAATTACTTGGCATTAATTCTAAGTAATTTTCCAAACATAGTTTTGTGAATTTTATTCATGTAACAGTTCTTTGAAAATTCAGTTTTTAAATATCTAACATTAGAGTGTCATGAACATTGAGTAAATATAATGCACTTAAATAAAGTATTATTTATGTCTTGTAATAATATACTAAAAACACTTTTAAAAACATTAACAATATTCATTTTTTCCATGTTTCAGAAGCTGCAGTACCTCTTTTAACAATGGTAAGCTATGAGAAACAATTTTGTAATCATTTCTGCAAAAAATTCTATTATTAATCTTGATATAAAACCACTATATACAGACATACTATATACAGTATAATGTATGTGTTCATGTGACTTGTGTGTGTGAGAGAGAGAAAGAAAAAAGAGAAATCTCAAATCACACCTTTCTTCTAATTTATTCAAATCCAGTACATACATACACACACACACACAAACATATATATATTTGTGTGTGTATGTATATATGTGTGTGTGTGTATGTATATATATGTGTGTGTGTGTGTGTATGTGTGTGTGTGTGTGTGTATGTGTATGTCTCCGATAAACTGAACTCCGGGATAAATATAAAAAACAAACTGTTTTATTACTAAGCACGACGCGATTAGGAGCAATACGGTTGACTAGGAGGGAGCGAGGGGAGGAGGGACCAATTACTCGCTCCATGAGCAGATCGTTGAAACAGCCAGCTACATAAACGGGCTAGCCAGCTTTTACTCTGACGATGTCGGCAGAGGACCGACGAAAGCTTAGTAATAAAACAGTTTGTTTTTTATATTTATCCTGGAGTTCAGTTTTTATATTTCTATATATACATACTCATACATATATGTTTAATAATTTAACTTAATAATTTAAAATGTATTTTAGTCTTCACTAATTAAAAACCAAAATAGAAAAATCTATTTTAATAGTGGAACACTGTGCAAACACTGAAACAGGACTCTTTCCTCATTAAAATAAAGAAAAAATAGTGAGTTGCTCTATGGAAAGCTTTCGTTACTCTCCATTAAACAATTCATTTGGTCAGAAGGTTTGGCATGTTAACTAGCATCTGCATAATTTTAGGAACAAGACCACAGAACAGTTTGTGGTTAGGTTCAGTATAAAAATACAGTTTTACACAGAACTTCTTCAATGCATTCCAGATAACAGAAGAATCAACGAAGTCCTTTACTGGGAATTTATGAACATAGTAAGGGCTAAGATATTTATTATGTTAAAAGCTTTTGTTGGCCACAAGAAACTTCATTAACTTAGACCCATGAAAGCAAAGCTATAATAAACCCTTTTGTTTTAAAGTATCATAAGTTTATTTGCTCTTTTGCTGCTAACCTCCTGAAGTTAAAGAGGTAGTATTGTTTATTCATATTAGAAAATATTATTCAGGTTGCACATGTTAATGTTATCAGTTGTAATTTGCAATTGATTTTATAAGAATTTTATCAATTATAACAGCATTTCACCTACAGTTTGAACTGTAACAAAGCAAAAATGTTATTACCATTCAAGGTGTTCTTTTGAGAGAGAAAAACTATTTAGCCTTTTTTAATGTTATTGTTGAATAACGTTAGAAAAGGTTAAAGCATTTTCTTTAGTTTTCTTCTTAATACTGTTGCAATTAAATAATTCCTTGTTTATTGAGCCAAGATCCTTGGTTCTTGTTGCCCATGAGGTAAGGCAGAGAGAACCGTTATATCATCATGCTCAAGTATCTCAAAGAAGATTAAGGAAGAAGCAAAAGAGAAATGCAAAATCAAGTCTGTTCTCTCTCTCTCTCATGTCATGCTGTATTTAAATAAAAATATTGGAAGTGATGCCCTCTGAATGTGGCTTTTTCTTTCATATAGTTAGATTATACAATCAAAACCCGTTGATAATATATCTACATTTTTTATCAAAAGAGGCTAAATAATTAAAAAATGAACACAGAAAAATTGTCTAATTCTAAAAACTCAAAACTGAAACTTGTAACAATAATACTAACCTTAGAACCCTGGACATGCAATAGAAAAGCAGACAACAGATCACAACAAAAAGAAAAAGAAATGTTACAGTCAAATGAAAATACAATGCAAAACAGAAAATAATATTTTAAAAATCAGGTATTAATTCACAATTTTAAAAGTCAACTTTTATAAACTTGTTTTTTAACTTTAACTTCTTGTATGGCATCACTATAGTTGATACAACTCAAATTAATAAGGAATTAGTACAACATTCATTAATAAAGCATCCATTTGATACATAACTATATATAAGGCTATTAATTAAAAACAGTGTATTTCTTAACATTTGAATATATATATTCACTACAACCAAATATTATATGATCCAGAAATAAGTCATTTGGCAAAAATCTTATAATCGGCTAACATTTCATTAGCTTTTATATAAAACAGTTCTGACTAGAAGTGAATAATATTAAGAACAATTTCTCAAATGGTGTTTTCTTTGGCTCAAAGAAACTCTAGCACAGCAGACCATTAGACATCAGTTATAATACTATGAAATATGCTCCTCAGATTAGCAGACAAAGCAACATAGTCATCTATCAATTTTACCAAATCAGCAGCTGTGTTTTCTCTGAATTGTGTTTATATTTTAAAACAAATTTTAAATCTAATGTATGTATGTATGTATTTATATTTTATATTTCTAAACTATCCATCTTCTTCAAAGAGGGGCTGAATGGTAATATAATAGCTAAATAAAAATATATAAACATTAATATTAAAATTAAATTAGGAATAACATTTTTAAAAGTATAGACTAATGACAATTAAATATTAAAAGGGTAAAAATCCTAAAATGATCATTTAATTTAGCTATTACAAGGTGGGGAGGCACTCATGGAGCAAGCCAGCCCCACATTCATGGTCCTCACACAAGGCCACACATCCCTTTGCAGAAGGCCAAGAGACTTGGGGCTTTCCTCACCACAGAATATTCCACAATGTGGGGACAGCAGCAGAGAAGGCTCTCTATCTAGATTCTGCCGGTCAAAATTCTTTAACTGATGGGAGCCTGACATATACCTTACCTGCCTGATTGAGTGAGACAATATGATGAGATGGAGTAAAGCTGGTTCTGTAGGTAACCTGCCCCTATGCCACATAGGGCTTTATAATTGATAACCAACACCTTGAATTGGATCCAGAAGCAAATTGGTACCCACTGTAGTTCACAAAGCAAAGGTATTGTATGTGTCCTTTTTCTGGGCCGCCAGTATGGCTCGTATGGCCATACTCTGCACTAGCTGAAGCTTCTGGATACTTTTCAGGGGTAGGCCCATGTACATCACATTGTAGTAATTCAGTCAGGAGATGACCAGGGAATGAATCTCCCTGTCCAGGAAAGGGCACAGTTGGCACACAATGTAAAGTTGGGCAAAGGGCCTCCTGGCCACGGCTGTTACTTGCTCATCAAGCAAGAGCTGTGAGTCCAAGAGCACTCCCAAGTTACATACCAGGTCTGGGCTGGTGCACTCTCATCCAAGACCAAAGATGATAAACTCCTGGGTACAGAGGGGCCCACCCATAGCCACTCAGTCTTACTGAGTTACAGTTGTTCCCCATCTAGGCCCCCCCTAGCCACCACCCACCATGAAAGGATGTCCATGCAACACTCATTTCACCTGGGATGAAGATATAACTAGGTATCATTACTGTATTGGTGATACCTCATCCCATGGAGACGTATGATCCCATCCAGAGGTTTCATATAGATGTTGAAAAGGAGTAGAGAGAGCACTGAGCCCTCTCTGTGCTCAGCGGAGGTGCCATGAGCAGGACTTCTCACTTCCTATTAACATCAATTGGGACTGGCCTCAGAGGAAAAAAGTGAATCAGCACCAAACTGTGCCATGTAATCCCAACTCTTCAAGTCAGCCCAGAGGAATGTCATGGTCAATGGTATCAAAAGCCACTGAAGGGTCAAAGAGAGACCTCTATTCCACTCCTTTCAGAGATCATCCATAAGTGTGACCAATCAAGTTTCAATCCTGTATCTAGATCTGAAATCTGACTAAAAAGGGTCCAGATATCTGTTTCCTCCCTGGAGTTGTAAGGCCACCACTTCCTCGAACATTTTTTCTACAAAGGACAGGTGGGAGACTGGACAAAAATTGTCTAACAAGGAAAGATCCAGTAATGGTTTCTTGAGTAGAGCACACCAGCACCTCTTTAAAAGAAGCTGGAATCACCCCCTCCGACAAAGATAAATTCACCAACAGATGGATCCACCCACATGATACCATTCGGGTGGCCTTAACCAGTTAGGAGGAACAAGAATCTAATTCTCAGGTGGTGACATTGCATTAACCAGTTAAGAAGAGCAAAGGATCTAATTCTCAGATGGTGACATTTGCATTCTGCAGGAACCTATCCACTTCCTCATGTCCAACAGAATCAAAGCAGTCCCAGATAACTGGAGAGGTCTATTCCCTGAGCATCTTCACAAGACTTCCACGCTTGGAATTCAATTGTGAAGGAATATAAGCGATTTTATCTTCTAAATGCCTTGAAAATTCCTCTACACAGCCCTGGAGATTGGTCTCCGGATGACCCTTTCCAAGGAAGGTCTATGTGACCTGAAGCAGTACTGTGGGGCAGCATTCTGAAGATGTAATGTATAACTTGTTCTGCATCATCAATGGGATCTCAGATTTGATAGTCAAATCACTTTTGAAACACAAGGATTTTTTTTTAGAATTTCAAATTATATTTTGGTGAGGAATACTGGCCTTTTCTAAAAGAAAGCAAAATATATTTCATTGGGATAAAATAAACAATTATATTTTTAAATGATATTAATAGCATTTTTTCAATGTTTTACTCTCATTTCAAAATTTAAAGATACTACAAAAGTATTTTACTTCATGTTAAACAAAATCTTCTTTCTGCCTGTTTAGCAGAATATGCTATTTTATGACTAACTTTTAAAGATACAATAGCTCTTACGCCAAGTCTGCATTTAAAGCTGTACTAGCTTTACTACAAATAGGGATTTGGAAAGCTCTACTAGATAAGAATAAGATTATGATATAGAAACAGAGCAATGTAATTTGGGAAGTTTATAACCATTTATTTTTGCAGTGCACCTAGCTAAAACACCTATATACATAAATAATAAATTATTATTCTGAAATAATTTTTGTATACAAATTTGATAAAGGCATAAAACTTACATCCTGTAGATTAAAAAAATGAAAAATGTGAATATTTTCTTCTTATTTAGAAAATCATGCTCAAAACAAGTGTTACTAATATACTAAGTGCAATTTGCAACATATCCATTAGAGGGAAATATTGTACTTACAGTTGGGGATGTTGCTGCAGACAACAGTGGCAGAATTCCTCCACATGCAATAATAATATTGTCTACCATTTGAGAGATGAGGTGGATTGTATTATGTACAAAAATAATATTTTCATTACTATTGACAAAGTCCATAACTGACTTTGTGGAATGACTATTAAAAGAAAAGAAAAAAAGATTATAAGTAAAACTGTAAAGGTGGTTGCTACTGCAAAGATCAAAATCAACTTGTGGACAGAAATAAATCAAATTGAAAAGCAATAAACAACACATGCACACACCCATTTATAACATTTATCTCCTTTGTGATATCAAGTTACAAATATATATTTAACAAGTCTCATGAGTTGACCAAAAACCATTTTAGAGAGGGAACTGAGATATAAACTGCTATTATCCAATCTAGATGAAGAACTGCTGTTATAACATGGCTTGCAACTCAAATAGCTGGTAAAAATATGTTTAGCTAAAACATGGAAGACCTGATCAAGAAAGCTTTAAACTGAAATGCTTTGGAGGTTGGAGACAAAATCCCTGAAGATCCTATGCATTAAAGAACAGTGTGAGAATGTTGCTGTAAAGGAGTCCATGAAAGAGATTCTAAGATAAATCAAAAAGAAAAACAGGCTTGCAAAGTTCAAAGCTGCCAAGCTTTTCAAGGTAGGCTACATCAAGAAACAGACATTGCAAGAAATACTAGAATTCTATTTCATTGTTCTTGGATATAATAACAAAATCTTAAAAGCCTGCAGTTCCCATCTGCCCCCACTTATACCTCGCAGAATAAACATAGGTTTATTATGACTCTCTTTCTCACACTCCTCCTTTCCCAGGGTTAAAGGAGGGAAATGGCTGAAAGAAACCTGGTAGTTTTGCAAGTACAGCCTTGGCCCACTGACAGATATGACTAGATGAGGCATAAAGCAAGAGATTTCCCTTTCCTTTGTTGAAAGTTGGAGAACAGCTCCCAAGGTCAGATCCAAGTTTGTTTGCACAATAAAAGATTGGAGAGATTTTCAGCTTTTGAAAACCTGCATACTCTTGAACAGACCATCTATTTTATTTTTTTAGAAGTTAAGATCATGGTCTTATATACTCAATTCTATATAAATAGCAAAGCACAGAAAACACTGGACATCATTCACATTTCTAGATGTCTGTTTTTGTAGGCTCCATCTGTATCCTGATTGGAGAGGTCCAGTAACCCAAACAGTCCAACTGGGAAGATCAAATCCACATTTTCCAATTTAGCAAAAAGTTAAGTGTTCAGAAAAGACATTTCTGGTATTACTTGTGCAAAGCGGAACTTCTGGGAAAAAATCAGTATATCATCTAAGTATATCAGTACATAATTGTCCAAAACATCAAAAAAAATCACAAATCTGAAGAAGATTGATGGACAATTAATCAGTCCAAATGGGCATTACTGTGTATTCAAATTTGCTATACATATAAAAAGCTGTTAAATATTCATGACCCTTTTTCATTGTGATCAAATTATAGCACCTGTCAAATCCCATTTGGCAAATATGCATGCTTTCCTAAGGTAGTTCACCAATTCTGAAGAGACATTGGGTAATGATTTCTAATGGTCATAGATTTAAAAGAGTGATAAACAAAAGGATAGGATATGTGTAAACAGTACTACTAAGACTTTTGATAGGGAAAGAAATTGCTCCCCATGGACGTTTCATCCAATTTATACCCAACACTAGATATGAATATAACCTATGATGCAGAATGACAAAAATTCCATATGTTAATTTATTTTCATCTGTAGAGGAATTGTACATTGCAAAATGGGAGCAGCTCAAAGCAATTGCCTGGCAATTGTTTCTAGAAGCTTGACTTTCTCTAGTAACTCTGAATTTCGTTGTTGCACCAGAGTCTGGAGGAGTGGACAGCTGTATTTCTACACCAGGGAGTTATAAAAAATAATAATAATAATAAAGAGCACCTGCTTTTTCTCAGTTCTGTGACTTCTTCCTAATTGTCTGAGGGCTTATATGCCAAGCTTATGGAAGTGAAGCCCGATAGATTTCCTGAAGATGAAGTTCTGGAGAGATTCAAACACTAGCTTGCTGTGTGGCCTGCAATTCCATGCTGCAGCAGTGTGTAACTGGCTCAGATGTCTGTACTTTAATCTTATATATCTTAGCTAGGTATCCTAAGGTTCTACAGTAGAAATCACACATTCTCTTTTTCTCTGCACCTCTCCAGAACTGGAGGCCAAGGAGGCCACAAGGAAGGGTGACTGAGTCAAAGAAAGGTAGTGAAATTTCCCCAGATAAATAAGAAAGCTACAGAGGAAGAGATTGGAGTGAAGAGAGGATGTAAAATTATCTCCTCTATGCTTCAATTTATTCAGTTACCTCTCAATTAATACACTATTATTACTTTGTTTAAAACATTTATATAGCCATGCATCTTATAACCAACAATGTTGAAACAATTCTTCCAAATTTTCTGGTGTGTATCAGTTCATCAGCAAGTTTCCTGGTCAATCCAAGCAACTTCATTCCTGTCCACATCTCTGGCATACAGCTGAAAATCAACTACATATTCACAAACTCAGTTATGTTTAGGCTCACCTTGCAACTCTTCCAATTTGCTAGTGATATCCTGGATGAGTTATCAAAAGCAGCTCTAAAACTTTACATGAGGATTACAATTATCCAATAGAAGATCATTATCCTCAATGAGAGACACAATCTCTTTGCAACCCCTTTTTTCAGTAGATTAAGAACAAAGACAATCTTAGAGGGCTCTGTGACAAATTCCCCTGGCCAACTCTCCATAAAAATTAACATTGAGTTGTGAAAGACAGATACTGATCCTGAGTAACTCTCCATTTCGCATTTGTTTTCCAATAATTTCCATGAAAATGAAGCCGCAAGTTGTAGGACAGCTTCTGGTTGAAGCAAGTTTTTTTCCCAATTGCTATGTTAGTTGCAGCATGGCACTGTGCAAGTCCAAGATGTGATTTCAACTTACTGTTGGTTGGAATAATGTCTTGACAACTTGTTCAGATCCTGCCCAAGGATCTGTTGCCATTTTCAAGTTCTAAAAGCAAAATTTGATGCCTCTGTGTTGAGAAATGTGTGAGGCTTTCAAGATTGATATCAGTCCTTTGAGGTAGGCCAAACCAAGAAAAGGGATTCCAGGAATTCAACTTTATGGCTGTAGTATATAATAACAGAATTTTGAAAGCCAAGTTTCTCTCTCCCATTTTATATTAAACAAAATCAAGTTGGGGTATTCTGATTTGAGTTTCATTCTCAAAAATGCTTCAATCTTTGGACTGTTTAGGCTTGTTCCTTTCTCCTCTCCTTAAAAGCTCTTTCATTTCTCCATCAAAGTAATATCTAAATCATTTTCAGCAATGCATAGCTTAAAAACAAACATTCAAACTACAATCAAAAACATAAAAAAGATGCTCAGCATGGAAACAGCAAACTATAACAAACCAACACACACTGATCCCAGAGACTGGGGAAAAAGTTCTTAAAGGCTTTACAGATGACAACCAATACCTTGAATTGCACCCAAAAGCCTACTATTAACCAGTGCAGTTCACATATTACGGAATTCCCCTAACTGCTCATAGCTTCCAGAAAACAATTCAAGACTTTCAGGGCATCTCTGTTAGGACTATGATAGCAAAATGCAGGTGAATGCAGTTGATGGCACCTCAGTCAATACAGTTCTCATAGATTTTAAAAAGCATGAGGACCAAGTCCTGCAGTACCTGGAGTACTGCAGTACTCTCATTTCATGGCTACCAACTGAATTAGATAGGAATGGAACTACTAAAAATATTCCCTCTGCCCTTGCTGGCTGATTAGGATATTGTGATCAATAGTACTGAATGGTACACTCCTCCTATTCAGTTTCCAATAGAATTTATCTGCTATACAATGTTGTTTCCATCTCATGATGAGGCCTGAATCTTGATAATCAATTTCTTTAGGATACTTATTTCCACAACCCTCCTTCCAGAAAGAAGATTGGAGGGTAGCAGAAATCTCATGCGGCAGAATGGAGAGACTGATTTTCGAGAAAGTTACAGCACTGACTCTATCAAGGCAGTTAACATTAACCATACCGCAGAGTCCAGCTGCACTAATCATCCAAATGAGCCAGATTGGATATGAATCTAGCCTACAGGTATCAAAGCTTATACCACAGAATAATCTATCCATATTGTCAAGTTCCACAATTTAAAAGAAAATCATAGTTCACTAGGGAAGACTTTGCCTCACTTTTCTCATGTAGTTCTGCCCAACTGGCATCTAGACCTCAGCAAGTAGACTTAAAATGCTAAAAAGAAACCCATAAAGATATTAAAGAAACCTGTATGTGTTTTATCACACTAATTCTTTGTTAGAAAAATTAATGGTCTCTTACCTTCTCCAAACATGCACATCAGTTTCTAAAGCAAATAGTAGATCAGTCAGTAATCTCTGGTGCATGGGGGACCATTTAAATTCTGGAATACGAAACATTGTTGTTCGTGGACCTGGGCTGAATTGTCGCCTTTGTTCTTCCGTCATTGGCATTCCTCGAAATCCCAAGTCAACACGCAAGTCTCTATCCTGTTGTGTAATAGAACGACCTTGCACAGCCTACATAAGCAGTAAATATTTGTTTTCATTTAAAATATGCAATGCAAAATCTGGCACAAAGTGCAATTCAAGTCTTATGGGGGCAGAGATATTTAATTAAGCACATACAGCAAAATTAAGAAGCCTTATTAAGGAAACTTTGTCCTACTTCCACATGTCTTATTAGGTAAAATTGTTTAAATTTGCATGTTTTAATACCATTCCATTTGAAACAAAGTACAAAGGAGTTATGAATTACATGACAGTATAACTGAAAATACCTATTTTGTTTCACCAGCATGTGAAAAAGCTTTAAAGTAAAATGAAAAAAAAATGGTAACGAATAATATAAATTTTATTTGTCACAGAAACAATTCAAATGTGAGATGAAAGATTAATTTATTAGCATGATTACATTGTTCTCAGATAGAAGTAATTAATTCAGTTAATTGTCTGAAGGATTTTACTGGCTATATTAGGTGATTTTTTTTAATTTCAGAGCTATTTATGTTCCCACATCCCAAGACTTCAGTTGGGCCCAATACTACTAATAACCAGTACAGCAATTGAAAGATAACATTGGCCTGCAATAATTAATATTCTCCTGCTAGTAATCTGGCTGGGATAGGCAGAAGTGGGTGTTTGATAGAGTTACAGATATTGTCACAGGATATAAGCTGTTCCAAGTAAAGCTGCCTTTTGCAATTGACTGATGGTGAATCTGTCAATGCCAATGGGTGTTCAATCCAAGAATATAGTTTTTCAATATATCTACTCTTTAACAGTCTGGATTATATTTTAAAAGCATGTTTTAATTCTGTTTTAAAATCACAAGGTTCTGTTCACAGTAAATCTCTTCATACCTTCAAACTCTTTTGGCAAGCAGTTTTGTGTTTTATTCCAGTTGACATTCATGGTTGCTCTATGACAACACAGTCAAATATGCAAGACAATAAAATTGATACTACTACCACTATAATATCATGGAATCAAAATGAAGAATAAAAGTCAGGTGTCATTAAGTTCACCACAAAATTGATCTTCATTCATCAGTCATTATTATTACTTGAAAATAGTGTGGACAAGAGGGGGCACATATACAGTACCAATTATTTGGGAAAGTATTTTTAGTTTGCTTAGTTTAGTTTGTTTTAATTACAAAAGAACAACATATCATTTTTTTATTTACAATAAATTTGTTCATAGTCTACTATTTCCGTAAGTTATTTTCATCTTTTTCACTCTTATTTTATTTTCCTGATTTATTCCTATTTAAGGGGTGGCAATGTAAGATGACATAATGAGTAGAATAACTGATTCTCTGACACTCAAGACACTTCTATTTTTGCTGACCAAAATACAGGACTAAACTACTATAGATAGTTTTCACTTATCAAGCCACAATAAGGACCAGCAACTCTGTCACTATGAGGTGTGGTCATTAAGCGTGATGCCATGTGACCGCACTAACTTATGTCAGTTATGGCTATAGTTGTTAAGCAAATCACTGCAGGTCATTAAGAATGATGTCACATGACCACAATTTACGACTTCTCACTGGCTTCCCTGCTGGCTTTGCTTGTCGGAAGCCAGCTGTGAATGTCACAAGCACCAATCACATGAGCATGGGGGGTGCTGTAACTGTCATAAATGCATTTGCATCACTTCTCAAGTGCCTGAATCATGAACATATCAGTGCAAGGATGCTGCAACTGTTGTTTTTCAGCACTGTTGTAAATTCAAACATTGAACAAGTGGTTTGTGAGCGAGACCTGCCTGTATTTAGCCTCACAGTTGAAAAATTGCAATAGTGTAGCATTATCTCTATTATTAAGGCCATCCATATAAAACCACATAGTTTTTATGCTCAGCTGTACACATGTCTATATAGTAAATCTCTTCATAAGATTATCCATGATCAACTTGAATATTTAGCTCTACTTTTACATCTCAAGGAAATTAAAGATATTTATAAATCTATTGAAACCAGAAAAGTTTCCAGTACAAATCATTTCCCACTGGGTGGCATAAGACATGTACTACTTTGCTTTTTTCTTATTGGCATTTTATAATGTTGCTTTTTAAAACCAGGCTTTTGCTACCCCCTTTAGTGATTTTTTACCATTTCCTTTTAAATACAAAACTATTGATAGCAACTCTAGCAAGTAGCTCCAGAAAATTGTACTTCTGACTATTCATTTTGCACAATGTGGTTTGACAAAAGATGAAGTTTAATAGATTATTAATTGACATTCTGAATGCATATTCAAAACTACTAAAATCCCTAGAATAGCCTTGCTAGATGCAGAAATGGTCTTTGCTATGGTGCATTAGAAATTTTTGAAACTCATTACAGATTATTTATTTATTATTATTTAGTACTCTACTTTTGCTGCAGATAGTAAAATGAAAATTTCTCTTATTTTGTAAAACTGCTTCATGGAAATCAAAGGCATCCTTTATTCCTTCTTATTTTTAAACTAATATTGGATATTGGTGTTTTTTTTCTCTTTTGTGAAATCATGAACAAATAAACTACAATAGGGTGACCTGCCGAAATAGCTGCTGAATCTATTTTTCTTTTCTTCTCTATGTCTCAAGGCAGTAACAGTCTTCGATTTAATATCCATAAGTTTTATGTTTTATAAACAGAAGTTCTATAAATAAAAATTCAATATCCTTAAATTTTAAGTCTTATAAATAAAAAGTCCAGTATGTTTAAAAGTATGAATCTACTCAGAAATTGGAATTCAGCACCAATAATTATATACTTAAAACTTCTTACTATAACATTAATTATGTTTCTATCAAATATGAGGGATAGCCAAAGAGATTATTCTGCAAACCTGGAAGAAAATAATCCTTTTTTAATAAAGAATGTCAGATTCTGGGATTTGTTGTTTACAGAGAAATTCCAGGTAATGAAACAGTAGAAGAGACACCGATTACTCCATGGCTGCTGGAGGACAATGAAGAGAACATCAGACTGAACATTGATTTGAGCCTCTATTAAGGACTACCTTGCAGTGATAAGGATGGCCAAACATTCTTATTTTTTTCACCTTTATCACTAGGTAGTCATGTAGCAGCCATCTCTAGGGTGACACTGTCCTGGGAAAGGAAGAAAAAGGTGGGGAAAGGCAAAACAAACTGGAGGGAGATGAGAAGTAGAAAATTAAACTGGACAGGGAAGAAGGGGGGAGGGAGAACACCTCTATTTAGGCATTTTAAAACTGATTATATTCACTAAGCAAACAGCTCTACCCAACCAATGGATCTTTAGATTAATCTTCAAAAAATACCCAGCTTTTCTGGAGGGAAGTCTGCAGTCATTTGAATATCCCATCTATTTCATATTTTCAACAGCATTCTTTAATTTCTTTAATGGAATTCTAGATACCCTGCCATCACCATTCACAGGAAATAATGAGTTTAAAAAATCCTTATCTTCCAAACTGATTAATAAGGTAAAAGAAAATATTTATAAACCTCAGTCTCTCCTTGCTACCCATCATTAATATAGTATATCAGATTTTTACAGGTAATTCTAACAAAAGCCTAACTTATCTATTTTTCATGTAGGAAACCTGCAGTTGTTAGGGGGAAAAAACCTGACAGGCAGCTCCAGTGGGGGGGAAATGCATTTTGGCAAGTACAATGAGTTTTTAACACCTAATTTATTCAGTTCCCCAACATATTTGTACCAAAATAATATAATCTTGAATTTCTGACTAGCTCTCAGCTAAAACCAATGTTGTTAAGATAGACAGATAACTGCCTAAGTAAAAACAGAAATGTAAGCATTTTTACCAGATACCTATATATTTATAGGTAGATAAGAGTAATCGCACCCAGGCTAACTATTAGGTTAGCAAGAATGAGACATTCCTACATATATTTTTAAGGGATGTGATTGTTAGAAGTCCTTCTACCTTACTTTGGATATATGAATAGATAATGGTAAAGAGCTGGCAATCTAAGGAAAAACAGTGCTGATTAACTCTATTTCTGATTGTGACCTGAAACAAATATGTTCAACCCGCCAATCCCAACCTCTTTCTGAAGAAATATTTGTTTGTTTGTGTTTTTCACATTTTTGAACTGGTCATCTCCCCAGGGAGGGACTCAAGATGGTGTATAATAAAACGTTAAAATATAAGGACAGTATATAAAATTAAAAAATTAGAACATTTAGAACAGCAGCAGCTTCCAACCTTTTCTATACCCTGCACCCCTAGAAAGCTTCTGATATATTCTTGCACCCCTTACAAAAGTTTGAAATAACAGCAATGAATTATGCATACACATATAATTTTGAAAACTCAAGTTTTCACACCCCCTGGAATATCATCTCGCACCCCCAGGGGGTGCGAGACCCCTGGTTGGGAACCCCTGATTTAGAATGTAAAAGGAGGCTGTTAGAAATTAGTTTAAAAGGCAAAGGGTTCCAACTAGCTCCATGGGGGTCCGTGGTGAAGAAAAGGTTGAGAACCACTGGTTAAGGCATCAGATTATAAACCAAGAGACTGTGGTTTATAATGATAAAGCTACTTCTAGACTGTCCTAGAATGTGAATTCTAGCATCAGATTAAAAAGCAAGACTGTGAATTCTAGTCTTGCCTGAGACATAAAAGGCAGCTTGGTGATTTTGGGCCAGTCACAGTTTTTCAGCCCAACTCCATGTCACAAAGTTTTTATTTGGGAAAACAGGAGAAGAAACAGGGATTAGGTATGTTTGCTGCCTTGAGTTTTTTTATAAAAAAATAATAAAGACAGGATGAAAAAAATCTAAATATTTTTAAAGTGGGTCCTTAAGCAGCATCATGACAAGCCAGAGTAAGAAACCAGGAAATTGTGAGTCATGTTCCACCTCGTTCCACTGTTTTTTTAAAAAAGACTCTATCTATAAAGGCTGATCAACATGGCCAGACTGGCAATAATCAGTCAGGGTTTTATTTTAGGAATTCTATAGGGATAGATTCCAGCCCAGTATTTATTTCATTAGTGCAATAAATTTGATAGTGTCTAAACTAAGGATAGAAGATTAGTTAGAGAAAGAATCCAAAACTACTGCTGTCAGATGCAATTCACTAGTTGCTATGTCGAGTATCTCTAAAAATATGATCCATTTCTCTGGAGGGATTAAACTCCAATCCCAGACTTTGGAGCTGAAATGTCAACAAGGCACTAGAAAACACTAGAATATTCATCCAAGGTTGATCATATCCACATCAGATTGGTTATTTGCAATATCAGTTCCTTCATTTTTACTATACTCTTATAGTTGGGGAGGGTTTTTTTAGCTCAGAATGTGCAATATATTCTGAGAATTACATCTAGAGCTTCTACATGCATTAAGTGAGCCTTATCCCAAGTGAGAGAGCTGGAGAACTTAGTGGTAGATTTCTGACCAGAAGTGACACTGGACATTAAGAGTTCCTACATGTAGAAGTAAATTAGGTAGTAAATACTTAGAGTTCACAAACATCATTTGCATCTCCCATAGGTTGTTTAAAGTAGGATGTTTGGGGTATATTAAAGAACTATCAAACTACTTACGATTGCTCTATTTTATTGGAGAGTTCTGAGCATGGGCATAATCTTTCACATATTTGTGGTCCTGTCTATATATTAAAGTGTTAAAAGTAAATCTTGCAATAATTGGGAAAATATCACTAGCAGGACAAAAAGCTACTTTAAAATCAGTTCAACTGTTGGGCAATTTATATGAAAATATCATTAGCAGAGTCTTCAGAAATAGACAGCATGCAAATAAAGTAAGTAAATTGTGGGGGACAAACAATATTCTACCCTTTACTTATGATTCTGCAATATGTAGTAAAGCAGAAGAACTGAATCACCCTGATGTCCCTGAAAGAGATGGAGACATATAAAACAGTATGTTGCACTTTCCCTCATACGTGAGTACACTGTTTATGGTTGAGGGTAGTAGTATTAGTAGAAGAGGGAGGACTTGGTGCCTTCGTAGGAATGCAGAATTTAGAGGGGTCAGACCATAGCAAGAGCATCCCATAGTATTATAAAGTGTTACATTTACAGCTATAAATATAATATTCTGTGGATGTGTAATACCAACCTCGATTAGTTCAGGGATCTTTTTCATTCTGGGGGCCAAAAGCCCAGTAATCAGTAAAGCTGCACATGTCAATAAAAGATACTTTGTTGTATTTATTTCCACTCTGATTGTTTAAAGTGGGGATTTTCACAACAAACAAATATTAATCATGCTGTGCTCCTTCTTCCCCAGAAAGTTACTGCTCCCTCTGAATTGCCAAACATTGAACTGTTTGTTTAAATTTGAAAGGTCAAATTAAAGGCCAGTTTAGCCAAACTCCATTGTTCAGTATAAATCTTTGTCCTTAAAAATCACAGGGTCTACCATATTAAAATGCCAGCAAAGGGAATTATTTATGGGGCCTAGCAAAACAGAGAAATCTGATCTTTTCCATATTGCTTGTTTGGCTACATTTTTGGCTATTGCTTATTTATTATTACTTTTATTTTAATCCTTGACTGTTAATACATGAATATTTTTAAATATTTTTTTCATATACAACAATCCTCCTATTTCCCCCACAACAACAACCCTGTGAGATTAATTGGGCTGAGATAGAGTGAATGGCCCAAAAACATCCATCCAGTTTTTCATGCCTGAGTCAGGAATAGAAGTCACAGTCTCTTGGTTTCTAGGCCACCTCCTTAACCACTATACCAAACATGCTCTCTTTTTGCATACAACAGATCTTTAACTTCCAGTGTTAAATAACCACTTCACTTAATGTAGAGGGAAATCAATAATAACATTGGTATTGATATAGCAATTTCGATTGTCAAACAAAATGCAGCATTTCTCACCATACAGTACTTTATTTTCTTATAATGTTGTACCACATATTATGATCAATGTATTGCAGATGTAGACTGATGCTGAGAAAATACAGCTTGTTTAATATAAGCTGCTTAGCTCATGTCATGTATTTCTGATCAAAGTTCATTTTTAGTCACCGCATTAGCCTTTTAAAGGCTAGTGAATCACATAATGATGTTTTTATAGGTAAGTACGTGTCAGTATGCTTTTTCTGCTGAACAGCACTAAACTATCTACAGATCTTCAAATTTATGAATGGCAGATTCCTTTTGTTCAGATGTCTGTTTACAATACATTATTTTTTAATAAAACGGGAGTAAGGAACTTCAATAAACTCTACTATGCTGACAACATTACTTTGCTAGCTGAAAAAGTAAAATCATCTGCAGGCTCTAGTAATGAAAATCAAAGAGCTACTGGGAAAATAAAGAACAAAAAGTAAATATAAACTAATGACAATAAATACAGAAATCAGCCTTAGAATTGATAAGGAATATATTGAAGTGGTGGATCGCTTCTGCCTTTTAGGATTGGATGCCAGGATTTAGGATACCATGATAGAAGTAGATCAGAACAAATTCAGAATTTTCACTTGAGGCACAAATATGACAATTTGACCTGAGACCTGGCTCTCTTGAGAAACCCATCATTCTTGGAAAGTTAGAAGGAATGAAAAGAAAGACATTACCAGCAACCAGGTGGATGAACTGAATTATAATGATAACAGTAGCATTGTTGGAATATCTGAAGGATCAGATTAAGGACAGACTGTTTTGGAAAAAAATGTTCTTATGTGGTCACTAAGAGTAGACACAAGTTAATGGCAAATAATCTATCCATTTAAAAAGTGTGACAGAAAACAATACAAAAACCTCCCAAAGAAATCTCTATTGCATGTGCAAAATTCTGGGACTTTAAACTAGTGGTTTTGATTCATTGGATAGAAACTGGGAAAAAACTGATATTGGGTCCCTTTTTTAATCTGCATTCCTGTTCTCGGCAATGCCGCTTAGACAACCATTAATTATCCCATGCATCAGCTACTGAAAAACAGTGTCCCATTGGCCGCAGATTTCTACTCTATTATTTAGATTGCACTCTATAAATTATGTCTTCATGGCAGTCCCCAAAGCTCCAAGATATGTGAGAAGACAGTGTGTTGTGATAAAAAACAAGATTAGGACTGATAAATTCCAGATTCAAATCCATCCTCAGCCATAAAAGTTTCACTGTATCACTTTATGCCCATTCTACCTCATAGAATTTTTGTTCTGGAAAGAAGATAGATGATGAAATGCTATGGGTGCCCTTAAACATTAAGAAAAAGGGAGAGATAATGAATCAATAAACTGTATATAGGAACATTCCAGTCAAGTGGAACAGCATTACAAAATTCTCTGCATTTCAGGCAAAGTTAAGATCCCAAAGAAACATAAGATAAAAAATATTCTTCAGTTAAAACGGAAGACTGAACAGAGAAAATCTTTGTGTAAAAAGGCCCAAATGAAGTGCGGATGAGAAATCACAGATGCTCATCTTATATATCACATGCAATATCAATAAAATATTTTGGTAATTACAACATTGATAAGATTTGCTACAAATACATGTGTGGGGACTGTAAACTTCATTAAGATTTATCCACCTGTTCCTCCAAAATTTAAGCAATGACTTTGTTACATAGAAAAGAAGCATGAGCCACAATCATTTGAGAGCGAACATAAGCCACCTAAACCTTTTTGAACTTACCCATATAGCTAGTAGATAGGGGGATAAATAAACATATATATTTTATATATGAATCATCTGCATGTTATTTCTCATGCAGTATATTTACAACGTGCCAAACTGAATATTCTGAAGCAGTTAAATGTTTTCTTAATGTTTTGTTTTTCTAAATTTCCATATTCTGTGTAATATCATTGTCAGTTAAATTTGAAAACCAAGGTTTTTGTTCAGTTCAGAAAAAAACGGTTTTAATTATTGTACTCTTACAATGAAGCTTTTACACAGAAGGAGTTTTTCTTTTAATTTGAAATTTGGGGCAGGGGTCATGCTAGTTTATCTGTTGCAATAATAGCTAAGCAATTTATATAGAATATCATAGCAAATAATTTGAAAAAAGATGTCTAGATAAATGATTTAAATATATACACTGTTTAAGTACTATGCAATACTTAAGTTTAATAGAAACTAACAGATATGCAAAATTCTATATTTAGAAAAGACAAAATCTCAATTGGAGACCTTTTAAATTATAAATGGATAAATTATATCATCAGCTGTGGTTTCCCAGTCTTATCCAACTGTCTCTCGAAAGCAAGTTTAAAAGTTCATAAATAAAATGGATATTGAAGCTCAGAGAGATATAGCCATCCTAAATAAGTCTGGCATAATGAAATGGATGAGGCACTATAAATGTACCTGCCAAATTGCTAAATATTTAAACACATAAATACCCAAACCTTAGGGGAGCAGTTATTCAAGCAATATTTGAGCAGCAGGACAGAATGGATACAGAACGTTTAACCAAATCCTCATGATGGACATACTTTTATTAGCAGAGCCCCAGAGATAGAGGATATAACACATATGTTACCTGAGTATCAATTATATAAAGAGAGAGATCAGTGTCATGGACCACACATTAGATCAGGGGTCTTCAAACTTGGCCCTTTTATGACTTGTGGACTTCAACTCCCAGAATTTCTCAACCAGGCATGCTGGCTGAGGAATTCTGGGAGTTGAAGTCCACAAGTCATAAAAGGGCCAAGTTTGAAGACCCCTGCATTAGCTGGACAGCCTACTGTCATCCTCATATTAATGTACAGTATATATCATTTCATGTGTGGTCAGAATCCCAAATTTATATATAATATAGCCCTTTAATTGAACAAAACAATACATATGTGGATTTGATTGGGATAAATTATAGGAGTGTTACACAACTATGATTTGCATTTTCTTTTACTCATGTCTTTTACTGTACTTTTGTACCATATAGTCTTATTATTATTATTCTGTATTTTATATTTTGTATTCTGGTATTTTGTATTCTAGTGGCTAATCAATAAAGTATTATTATATATGTTTAACAATATAGTACCTTTTATACAATTATGTGTTAAAAAACTTACTTGGGTTGTAGTTGTTGTCTGTATTTTTCTTATTTCCTTCCCTACTTCTTTTCCATCATCAGACCTTTCTGTATCAGATACGATATTCCCTCCGTCTACATTTGATACAGTTTTCCCAGAAGACTCAGTTTCAAGAGTTGTAGCTGCCATTTCAGTATATTCTAATCCTTTAGAAGATGAAGCCAAGTCCCTTTCAGATAGTGAATCAATTGTATCAACAGAAGTATGAATTTTAAATTCCTTGTTTTCTATTATGCTTGAACCACATGCTATATCAGTACTGCTAGACATATGAGAAAGAAGCCCAAGGTCATTATTCACACCAAGATGAATTTGAGTCTCTTGAATATTGGCAATAGTGATGTGATTGCTAGACAATTCAGGAAGCAGCTTCTCTTCTTGGCTAGATATTTTATCAAAGAGAAATGAGGTGCTATTATGAGGAGGTTCATCTTTATCATCAGCTAGTGTAATTAAGGGACCATTGTCCTTCTCTTCACTTTTCTTAATAATGCCAACACTCCCATGAACATTGTTCTGAAGTTTTTCAACTGCAGCACTATATACATTATCTAATAAAGATTCTACTTCCACAAGGGTACCATTTTCTCTGGTTACCAAAGTCTCTGGTGACAGATCCATATCATCCAGCTTTACTTCTGTGGCTTCCACCTTTTCTGCTTTTATATCAACTAACAGATCGTGAACCTCTACATGCACACCACTCCCCGGTCTATCGGCACTTCCGAGCACATCATCACATACTTTTGTTGCAATGAGTAAATCTCTGGTATCTGTGCTGACTGGGTAGTCTGTTTCACTTTCTGGACTTTGGCTTTGTGAAAGATCTTCAATTTCACGAATATCCATGGCACCTTTTGCTCCAGTGGTCTGAGATGAAAGGCCTGAGATAGTGCTTACATTCCCTTTTTTCCCCTTCTTGATATTCTCCTCTTCCTGTCTTTGGTATTCTTCATACATTTTTGCTAGGTACTCCTTGTGAGCTTCATAGGTAACCTTAATGCAAGCAAATTATAAAGTCAGGAAACAATAGTAATGCTAATTCAATGTAAGAAAAAAGTAAAACAGTAATTTAGCTAAATTAATAATGTAACTGAAAAATAATTCAGAAACAATTATAACGTGCCATTTTGCATGGTGACCACAAGATGGTACTACAATTTATCTATGACATAATATTAACTAAATGTGGGACTCTTACCTTGGAATGGGCTATGGAAAGTGTATCAACCCAGACCCTCCATCCTCCCCATTCATATTTTATTGCATGATATAAAAGAATACGAAAGATGTTATACACCATCTCAGTAATTTTCTGTTCTTCAGAGTTCTTAGGATTAATATATCCCAAAGAAAACATCCAATCTTGCCATACTGAACACTGAAGTAAGCATCTAAAATAAAATAGTCACAATAAAATTCCATGGCACTTGAACTTTTTAATTATACATACAGATAAGAAAAAAAAAGAGGCTTCCATTTTAAATGTTAATTTTTTTAAAAGTGGTTTGCTAAAAAAAACCTGATTTGTAATAATAAGTAAACGATATATATTCATTACACCTTCAGAAATAGAAGAAAGCAATATTTCAAATTGTAAGTGTTAAAATTATAACCTCCAGTAATGGCATCAGGATTCAGAATACTGAATGAAAAGAGACATCATCGAACTTAACAGCAAGTAGGTAGGCTATCTATTTTTGACTTTATTTTTCACATCAAGAAAACAGGAAATGAGACATTAAGAACAATTATTTAGGAATCAATAAAAAAGTGTGAGGAAGCACTATTTAGTATATATCTTTGCCCAAATTGGCAATACTGAAAGATAGATATAATACCCTGAGAAGTGATATCTCTCAAATGGTAATCAAAAATATATGTTTTATGGGTCTTAAAAATCAAACACATCTAGATGATGAAAAGTTTAGGAAGGCAGCTGTAGGCACTGGCACCAAAAGCACTACTCATATACATCCTGTATGAAGCACGAAGGAAACCCCAGGCATCCTTGTGAAGGGAAATCCTGACTATTTTATCTTGTGATGCAAAACAGAAACAAAAAGATGTCAATTATTTCTCTCCTAATATGTATATGAATATGTGAAGATAATTGCACAAAACCTTTCCTTATTTTGTAGTGTTTGCATAAGAAGGGCTGCATTACTGAATGAGATGATTCTTTACATACCTTCTATTTTCACGGCTGTTACTGAAAAGTTTGATCATATCTGATAAAAATAAACGCCGAACCTCCATGAGTTCTGCACTTGGTGCAGAATTCTTTAACAATGTTGCCACCACTTTCAGGATCACTTTAAAAAAGTAAATATATAAGATGCTTACACTTATTTTAATCATTGAAACACTGCAAACATGGCGTTATCTATTATAATTGTATTAACAATGATTTTTAAAATTTAAAAAACAGACCTTCTTTAAAGGAACAGAGTAGAAAAAGCTAAAGTATATCAAGTATAATTTATTTTATTTCCAACTGACTTTGGGCAGCAAATACCACAATAATTAAAACAAGAAAAACACAGAAACAGTTATAAATTATACACATAGGCAACTGAAAAATATTATAATAATTATACAAAAATTAATAGTGCAACCAGGTAGCAGGGCCCCTAACATATTCAGGACCTTATGCTTGGGCACATAGCCAGGTGAATCTTTAATGGCTTATGAAAGGCTAACAGGGTGAGGCCATCCTGAGCTCCAAAGGAAGAATGTTCCAAAGGGAAGGGGCTACTGCCAAGAAGGCAACTTCCTGTTCCCCATCCAACATTCCTTGGCTGATGGGATCTGCAACATCTCCAATCAGCTAGACCAAACTGGATGGATAGAAACTATTAGGAGAAGATGGTTCCTTAGGTAACTTTGTCCAAAGCTATGTAGGAATTTTAATATGACAACCAGCACCTTGAATTGGACCTGGAAACACAATGGCAACTAATGTAGCTCCCAGAGTTGTGGTGTTATATGTGTCGTATAACTAGCATCATAAACTACCCATGCAGCTGTTTTTGCACTAGTTGATCTTTCTGACTGTTGCAACCACATTAATCCTAACAATCGGTAACAAGAGCACAAATGACTGTATGCAAAGCCTCCCTAGTCCAGGAATGGGCACAAATAGCACACAAACCCTCCTAGCCATGGCTGCTACCTGCTGTTCAAACAGGAGATGCGAACCCAAGTGGACCCCCAGACTGCCCACTGGGGCATCCAGTACCAAAGATGGAAGAACTTTGTTCCCAGGAGGACTAAATACTCAAAGCCACTCCATCTTGTTTGGATTGAGCCAGAACCTATTGTGCTCCATCCAGACCCATATAACTTCCAGACCCTTCTTTACTTTGACTTATATCAGTAATAGTTCAAAGTTCATAGAAATCTCTGCATCATGTATTGGTTTATCCTTTCCTACCATCTTTTGTCCACCTCTGAATAAAAGTCAAAGATATACAGTATCAGAATATATCAATAAGAAACTTCCTCCTGTCTATGTAATCTTGCTCTTTTTCTCTGCTTTCTCAAACCTCTTGAAAAAGCTTACATGAAGACATACAGAAAACAAAAATAAACAAAAGTTTATTTATAAAAGTGCACATCTTACAGTATAGGAGCTTCCTGCTTTTGTCAAAATAAGAAAAGTAGTGTTATGGTAGCTCTGCTTCTTTTGTATATAAGTTGTAATGTCAAATACACATATCAGAGAAGTAGGGCTTTCATTGTGACACTGCTATTTTGCTTTCTTTCTACTCCGCCTAGCCCCTTGCCCTCTCTCCACTAGAATGCCGGTGCATTTCATCAACAGCAACTCTAGAACCAAAAAGTATTTTGTAGTATGATAGAACCTGTGCACTAAGAGTACTGAGGTATTCACTTGAGCTAGTAAAAAGTTTGAAATTTATTACAACCACCTCTCAAAATTAAAAAGATAAATTCTTACTTGGGTTTTGAATTTTTACAGTAGAATCTGGTTCTGGATGTGGTTTATGAACAACCTGTGTGCAGACTTGTTCTGTCAAGATCTATAACAGAAAAATTACTCTTGGGTTTTCCAACAACAATTATTGAAATAAATACTGTCTTCAGTACTGTATGTCATATACTGGTAGTCTTATTTGTTATGTCATATTTTAAGTAAAGTTAAAATGCATTAATTATATTTCTAATCCTTATTTTTGTCCCATTTTGTTTCTCCAATAAATGATACATGCATGCATAAATACATATTTTAACATATTTTCCTCTCAACTTACGCAATTCTTAACTTTTGATTATTATTTTAAATTATACCTTATCTTTGTTAGCCTTGCAAAAAAGATTCTCTCAGGACATATATTTTAAAATGGATTCTACAACATAACCATATTTCAATTGTTTATACCCATTTAGCAGGTACAAACTGAATTGTTCTAGAATCAGCTGCATGAATTTAAGAAAGACAGAAGTAGTGCAACCCTTCTGTTTTGGCCTTGGAAAAACCATTCTGGATGTCCTAGAAATAGTCTGAAATCTCAGAATAAGCTGTTTTAAATGTGCCCGAACTTGTCCAACCTAGCCAATCCTAAGGTTGATCCACTTCCATAACACTCAGAATGGCTCCAAAAACTGAGCTACTTATGTTGCTACTTTCAGAATCAAAACATTCAAATGGCATGCTAGTCATTATATTTATAAAACAAAACCACAGAATAATAAATAGATAAACTTAAGAAATATTCAGTTATTTAAATAATGTTAAACACTGAAAATAAGCACAGGGAAAAGGTTTTATTTGTATCACAATGTAATATTAACGTAAATTAATGATTAATAGAAATAAACAAATATTTTAATGGTGGTTAGCAGTAGATTGAATCTGCTAATTACTGAAATAATATTTTCACAAAGGGTACTTCAGTAAAGAGATTAATATAATATACCTCATACAGTGTGTTGTAAGTTGTAATCGTCAAAGTATTTGTATGTAACATCAACCTCTCTCCAAGAAGAGTAAACAGACTATGTGTATGCATGATTTCAACTTTTCGCCTGAAGGACAAAAGTATGGAATGTACTAAAATGTAAGATTTCCACAACAACAAAATGTAACAATTAATATCATGAAGAATCTTTCAATCTTGTGAGATTACAATCACACATCATACAGTATATTTTATGCATATATTTTTAACATATATATTGAAAAGATATATCCATTTTTTTCACAACTACACAAATTATTTATGGATATGACTATTCCACTACACAATTTTAGTACATACATTGTTAGATCAGAACTACTGAAATATTTTGAATCAAAAAAATTGTAATCACATCTTTAAAAAAAATGAAATGTAAGTAAGACTCATAAAATAATCAACTAATTTATTTTTATTTATTTATTAAATTGGTATGCCATTCATCTCACTGATACAGAGATGTTTAGTGGCTTACAATATAAAAAAGGTTAAAAAAGATAATATAAAGCAATTAAGAGAATTAAATAGAAAGGTAAAAACTAAGAGGATGGGCATCATGGGGGGGAATCTCTCTACTCGGTTAACCTTAGTCAAATTACTAAGTAAAAAGAAATAAATATTCTAGTTTGGAGCAAGACATGATTTTAATACTACCCATTGAAACCAATGGGACAAATTAGGCATAACATTTCACTGATTTCAATGAACACCTCAAAGTATGAACAAATGTAGCTCCAGTTTTCTGCAGTCTTTTCAATAAGCAAAAAAAAAGGGGGGGAAAGGCAATTATATAACTAAACAAGCAAGAACGTTTGAAATAACATATTAGGAACTGCGGCACATTACTTACTTATGACCCAGATGTTTGAGAAAATATCCTAGCACCTTCAGAGCCTGAACCCAAATACTTTCACTTTTTGAAGCCAATAATTTATAGATTACCCTGAAGGGAAGAAACATAAGATAATTTAAGCAAAACTCCTTAAAAGAGTAAAACAAAATCAAGCTATTCTGCTTGTCCTGCTCATATTCAAAGTGTTGTTTTTGGAGCATTTATGCTTTAAATTTGTGGAATATCTGCATCTCTGTCTGATAATCCCAAACCATTAATATTTACATGAAATTACCAAGTGAAATGATCGGAGGCTATATTATTATCCAACTAATAATGGATGCAACTGAGGCAGAGACGGAGAGAGGGATGGAAAAATACTATAAACAAATATTTTAATTAACAGGAGTGATGTTTAGCAAGCATTAACTAATATTATAAACTGGCTGTGTGTGATGACCTGTGTGCAATTATATGAAGAAACCTTTACAAGAAATGTTAACTGAAGGTCTCAGATGGTGTAAGATATTACCCGTGTAGAGCAGT
>NW_015386740.1:63760-105967 GCF_001527695.2 Protobothrops mucrosquamatus | reverse complement strand
CCTATGTGTGAGGTCTCAAGACATGAACTTCCCTCTTTTAGTGTGTTAAAGGTAGATAAGAAGTCATCCATTGGGTTAGGCATGGGTGGCAAGCTGTATAAGAATGACACGCTGGAAATAGCGCAGTGTTCAGAATCTGTCATGCTAATGCTCTGAACCATTGTGCACAAATAAACCTGTCTTCTCCAACCCTTTGTGGTCTTGTCTTCTGATGTAAGTATCGTGGTTTTTTCCACAACACAACTACTCCTCTTTTTATTTGAACCATATGACATAGTAGTAGGCAAGTGCCTCGACACAGTAATACAGGCAATATGGAGCCTTTGGACACCAATATGACCTGGATATGCCCTTTTACCACAAGTTAACATAGAAGCCTGAACATTGCTTCAATGCATTACAAAGAGTGGCTGGGCTCAAAGTACGACATTCATTGGGAGTAAGCAGTGGTGGGATTCAAATATGTGAACAACTGGTTCTCTCTGTGGATGTCGCTTCCGGAAGTCCATTCTGGGCCTGGGCAACAAAAATTAGCTACCGGTTCTGTCGAAGTGGTGTGAACCAGCTGAATCCCACCAATGGGAGTAAGGCAGTATATAAATTTAATATTCTGTTAGTTTTGTTGTTATGATGTGATGATTGTTTTTTTTTAAATTTGAAATACCTAAGTAGGTATGTTAAATGTTCTGATCACTCAATATTTTGAAAAAGTTTGACTTTGCAAATTATGTCAAAAACAAAATACAGTAATAGAAAACAAGGCATTTTTTTGTTTAAATACTGATCTCTCTATCAATTTTGAATTGTATTTTCAATGTATAGCAATGTTAAATGCCAACATCCCCTCCCTTGTTCATAAGCATACTGTCATTGTCCAATCTATTCATCTACCAGAAAAATGAGAGTTATGGAATTATTGTTTCTACTTAATCTTACCGTATTCCGTTTCTTTGATCAAAAGCAGGTATCATAGATGCTGGATGTTCAGACATTAAAGCCACTAGTAACTGAAGCACATCATGAATATTTTCATCCTATATAACACATTATAATGTTAGAAAAATATTTATTTTATGAACTTTTTAAATTCATATTTCATTATGTGTAATGATTTATATTCAGACCCTCAGTTTGAAAGATCCCAGAGTGGCGAACATAATAGATTATAACTTATAATCTATCTATCTATCTATCTATCTATCTATCTATCTATCTATCTATCTATCTATCTATCTATCTATCTATCTATCTATCTATCTATCTATCAATCAATCAATCTCATATATTACCAGCTTACCTCATGCATAGTTAGTAAGTAATTCAGTATACTTTGTAGTTCATCTTCTTTTACTCCTCGATCCTACAGAAATTGATTCAATAAACCATTAAATCAATTGTTTACATTTTGTTTACATTTTAATAACTTAACTGTCATATTATAAACATTAAAATGAAAAGTTTTTATACCAGTGAATCGGGGAGGTGTATGTCTGAGCCATTTCCAAATACAGGTAGTCCTTGACTTATCACAATTGGGACTGAACTTTGTCACTAAGCAATAAGGTCATTAAGTAAGTCATCCCATGACCAGACCCAATTTTACGATAATTTTTTCCATTGTTGTTAAGCAAATCACTTAATGGTTAAGTGAATCACACTGTCAATAAGTGAATCTGGCTTCCCCAGTTGACTGAGAAAGCTGGCTGAGAAAGTTGCAAATCATAATCACTTGACTGCAAGATAATGCAACTGTTGTAAATGCAAGATGGTTGCCAAGTGCCTGAATTACAATCATTGACTACTGATTTTAAGAATGTGAACTCCAAAAATAGAATTGAAATGAATAAACAACTTGAATAAAACCATCAGACCCTAAGATATACAACTCCTGTTTGATAGCAAAATAAAGCTTCCATATCTTTAATAAAAATTAGAGGCATGAGTTTTATATATTTGTTTTCCTTGCAATCAAATAATTTGATGTAGGTTCTAGAGAAATTAAAAATTAACTAAACTGCATTCTTCTATTTTCTTCTCAGATTCTTTGTAATTATGATATGTTTTCAGGCAAATTGTGTTTTTGTGGCCAAATCATTTGTTAAAGGTTTTGGGGGCATATGAAAATGTTGCTCTATAAAGCAATTAACTTTATAGTATTATTTTGCCCACAGTCAATAGTTTACTTCATTTTTAAGAGTATGAAATTTAGCCTACAAATTGCACAGTGTAAAACTATGTAACTGTTAAAGTTACATATTACAAAGGGCAGGGCCATTTCACTGCATGACTGCTTCAAATCACTTTATGTGAATTTCAGTAGATTGGACATTTCACCAAAACAAAACATATAACTCAGCTAAACTATTATATGCTTATCAGGAAAGAAATATTAAAAGATTTGAATATTGTTGAAAATTACAGTTTCATCTCAAACATGCAGTGCGTGCAATGAATCCTAAAAAGATTTATCTAGCTGGAAGACTTCTGCAAAGAAAATTATGGGGGGAAAGTCCAAAAGAAATAACATACAGATTCTTAGCTGGTTACAGGAAATGTTTATTTCTTCCAAAGGAAGTGTCACAAAATATTGACTAGAAGGATGTCTAAACTTTTGTATATGCTGCATTTACTACTTTTCCTGTTTTGAATCTGAAAATAACCCAACATAAATAGTAAATATGTGCTCAAATTTATACAAATAAGTCATTTTGTATTACATAGAGCTATGTAACTTATGTTCACTTAGAAATTGGTGGAAAGATACAATTTGACTGGAATGACTAAACTTTGACATACAGATACAGCTAAAGTTCAATAATAGTATCCAATACAGCAGAATTCACTTTATATAGTTTCAAAAGCATAACACAAACTTCATACTAATGAATATGATAATCTTTCTTTGATGAAGATGGCTTGAAAATCGAGAAAGCCTGTCTCTTCTCAATTTTTTTCTACATTTTCTTAAAAATCATAGGGGAGTTCCAAACTTAGCAGCTTCACAGATGTGCATAGTCAGAATGCCAAAGGATGTGATAAACTAGAGTTGAAAAGCATACTATTCAAGATTTAGAATCAATAATAGAATTAGTTGGGTTGTAGAGATATAGTATTTTAAAAGTATCCTCTAAAAATGTGCAATGCCCTGAAGAATGATTCCAAATGGTAACATAATAAAACACAAATGGAACAAGAGGCAAAGGAAGAATATAGAGAAAGGGGAATACAAAGCATCTTCAAAAAAAAAGAAATGCTAGTATATAAAAGCAAAAATCAAAATTAAGTTCATTAAGACAAGACAAAAACTAACAGGAGAGACAGAAAAGTTCTAAATAGAATAATGAATAACTCAAAAGAAAAAAGATCAAGTTTAGATTAAATTTCATTCTCTCAGAAAAAAGAAGCAGCAAATGCTCCCATGTGCCAGCTGCTGTGGCAGGTCAAGAATACCTAAATGAGAAAAACAAGCTCTCATTTGAGCATGGACTCTACAATGCATGCAGTTCACACCAATAATTGTTCAGTTTTAGATTCCTGAACAGGGATCAAAGAACAAATTCATATCTGTGATTTATAGAGACCACAAAGAACAACCTGAATCTGATTCCCTTTTTTCAGAACTGGCAGTACCCATTAATCTTTAAATCTTAAGTTACCTTCAAAATAAGTTGCTTCAAAAATAGAAGCATGAATGCTCGCAGAGATATGATTTCCTTCTGTGATGGCCGAGGTCCTTCTGAAATAAATGCAAAAGAGTTGCACAATTTAAGCTTAGCGAACACAAAAATAAATAAATACATAAATACATAAATAAATACATACATAAATAAATATTTTACTAGTTATGCATTTAGGAAAATCCTACATGCAGATAACTTTCTACTTTTAAATCAAGCTAACACGGTATTTGTTTGCCTATTACAGGTTCAATTATTATTTTAAAGCATGAATCTTTCCTTACTTGTTTCATCTTATTTTTCTATTACAGAGGACTCTAAATTAAATTGTAGAGAACTATCTGTTAGAAAAAACATATGTGTGTAGTAGAACAAGATCCTGGCCTATTAGAAGAAAATCAATTGAATTCAACAAAATTTACTATCAGATAGAAACTTTTTTTGTTCAAAATGGTCCACAAATAATTTAAAGTACAAAATCAGCTTGAAATAGACTTGTTATATGACAATGACACATATATTTTGAACTGTGAACATGCATTTTATAAGCATTCATATGAAAATAATACACTTTTCTCTTATACTTACCCAAACCTTTAGGAGTAATTCCACTGCTATCTGCAGGATTAACCACCCAGTAGTAATATTTTAATGTGTGCATTAGCTGTAATACTGTTCCTACTCTACGTATTGTATTGTAGATAGTAGCAGTACCAATGAATTCAGCAGACAAGTAGGTATATAGTGATAATTGCACCTAAAAAACATGAAAACATGATATTAATTTATCCAAGTTTTAATTATAGATTTGATGATAGATAAGTAAATAATCAAGGTAGACAAAACAATGAAAGATTATTAATATCCATGACATAAACATAGTAACCCAGTATTAAATAATAAGATGATTTTTTTTAAATTTTAAAAAGTGAGAAATGATGGAAAGTGCTATCAAAAACTGAGAACAAAATATATGAATGCAATAATGTATTTGGGGAACATTTTATCTAGAAAACATTGTTACCAGACATTTTAATAAAAAAGTATATTCACTGTCACACAAAGTTGAGTGAGGCCAACTTTATATTATCAGGAGAGATTCCACGTAAAAAGCAAACAAGAATACTTCTAGTAATAGAAGGAACCTCAAGCTAAGATGCTCCAACTAACCTAAACACTTGAGTTAGGTGGGGTAGGAAAAATAGTCTAGTTTTTACATTTTCAAGTTTATTTTCTGATTGTAACTTCCAAACAATTTAACTTTTGCCAGCATAAATAATAAGAAAATTCCACATTCCTCACCTTTATTAATAATTCATTCATTAAATATATATCCTTCTACTACTTCTACTGTAATTACTGTATTAATAAACAGTTAATTATAAAACAAGAAAAAATATAAGATGCAAATAAAGCATTAAAAATACGTTAGTTTTTAATTAATTTGAAAATACAAATAATACTAATAATACAGTAGTAAAAATGTGTGGTTCACTGACCTTTGCAGGAGTATGAATCCAAATAGCAGGATTAAAAAGGATATGGTCGCATAATTGCTTTAGTAGAGGTGCTCCATGGGAGAGCCCATCAAGGTATTTTGCAAAAGACAGAAACTGTTCCAGCACAGCTCTCGTTATATGAACTCTGGATGACTGGAAAAAAATAATGTTACATATCGTGTCAGTAGATATTCAAATTTGAATATTATGTTCAACAGACAAAAAACTGAGAAAAGATTGTTTTTATAAAACAGTTGCTATATAGCTGATAAATCAACTGCTGGATATGTATAAACTGAAATATATTTATAACTATTAAATAAATTAGGGGAAATATTCAGAACAATTCTTTCAACGTGTCAATAATAGTCATGTGATAGGGAAGAAGGGAATAGGCAGGTCTTAGAATGAAGCCTTCCATAGGGATGCACTAGGAAAATCTTTGTGGATTTTTTTTTCTCTGCAGCCCCTGATCTGATCTGGTATGTTCTTAAGCTTGATCTATTTTTCTGGGGTTCTCTGCCCACACATAAAATTTATTCCTGGTTTGCTCAATTCTGGGGAAGTTATCCAAGATGAATAGAGACAAAGACATAGGAGATTCCTAATTCTCCTTTGCATAATTTCTCTAAGATTGGAAAGAATAATTATAGCTATTGCCTAATTTTAAAGTCCTTGATTTACAGCCACATTTGGAACCAGAATTTTAGTCATACGTCAAGGTACCCACATGACCAGACTTTATTTTTTTTACTGTTTGTATGGAATTTCTTAAGCAAACCACACTTATTAAGCAAATCCCAAAGGGGCGCTTTTGCTGGGGGGAAAATGGTTATGTAAAAGTGGCTAAGGCACCAGGTTAGAAACTGCAGAATTTTGAGTTCTAGCACTGACTTAGACATGAAAACCAGCTGGGTAGCTTTAGACCAGTCACTGTGTATAGCCAAACCTATCCCACAGGCCTATGTTGTAGGAAAATAGGAGGAGGAAGAAGAATTAGGTATGTTCACCACCTTGAATTATTTATAAAAAATAATTAAAGCAGGATATAAATAAACAAACAAAAGCCATTACCTGGTAAAAAATGTCATAAATACCAGTTACATAAATGAGATCTCATTACCAAGCGTCCAAAATGTGGTCATGTGACCACAGGGTAGCCTGATATTTTACAGCAGGGGTCCCCAACCCCTGGGCTGTGGCCCATTCAAAACCAGGCTGCAGAAGGGATGGGCGAGTGTGTGCACACAGCTTCATTTGCGCAAGTGTAGGGCTCACCCATCCCCTCTACCCCCTACCGGCCGGCAAAGCTGGAAAGGTTGAGGACCGCTGTTTTATTTACAAAGTCATTATATGAACAATGATAATAAGTCAAGGACTATCTGTACTGCCTCATTTATTGCCAGTTTAGTTTATGTATTCTACATATTTAATCACACAGGGGGAAAAAAACCCCAACAGTCAAATACTGGAGCCCAGAAAATAGTACTGAACAACAAAAATATTATTTAAATATTCGTAAATATCATAATAAAAAATGGAAAATCTTAAATCAACTTTCCCTAATTTACTCATAGCCTGATGCATCTACAAAATATCAAATACTGAATAAGATTAAATAAATAAAACTGGAGTAAAGTTACTGTTCTGAGATAGTATTAATCTGAAATAATAAAAAATCTTACACATATACACACAGTGAATTCAGAAAGTATTCAGTCCCCCTTCAATTTCGTCAATTTTGTTGTTGCAGCCTGATTTTACAATTGTTGAAATTCATTTTTTCTCATTAATCTACACTCAGTACCCCATAATGACAAAGTGAAAACAAATTTTAGAAATGTCTGTAAATTTCAAGATCATGTGTAGTGTTAATACCACTTTACAATGCTTTGGTAAGGCCACATTTGGAATAGTGCATCCAGTTGTGGTCACCACGATATAAAAAAGATGATGAGACTCTAGAAAGAGTACAGAGAAGAGCAACAAAGATGATTAGGGGACTGGAGGCTAAAACATATAAAGAATGGTTGCTGGAATTGGGTATGTCCAGTTTAATGAGGAGAAGGACGAGGGGGGACATGATAGCAGTGTTCCAATATCTCAGGGGTTGCCACAAAGAAGAAAGAGTCAAGCTACTCTCCAAAGCACCTGAAGGCAAGACAAGAAGCAATGGATGGAAACTAATCAGAGAGAAGCGACCTAGAACTAAGGAGAAATTTCCTGACAGTTAGAACAATTAATCAGTGGAACAACCTGCCTCCAAAAGTTGTGAATACTCCAACACTGGAAGTTTTTAAGAAGAGAATGGACAACCATTTGTCTGAAATGTTATAGGGTTTCCAGCCTGAGCAGGGGGTTGGACTAGAAGACCTCCAAGGTCCCTTCCAACTCTATTATTATTATATTACTATATTAGTAGCCACAATATCAATGGGGTGATGGGGTAGGGGTTGAAGAAATAGTTGACAAGTTATAGATGTTATTGAAAGTGGATTTACAAATGATAAACCAAGAGAGTGATCTGGATAATTTTTTTCCTACTGCATTTACAAGAGACTTGTTAAACTCTTGAAAAATTCTGTGTGACAGGACAAAGAAGAAATGAACAGAAATCAAATCCTATGTCAATATTTGTATGAACTAAATATTAAGATTGAAAAGTAAAAGGAAGGAATATAATGTTGGTTTGATTATGATTAAAACAAGATACATTGTTACCTCTGACAATCTTTAATGGACTTTTGGCTTACAAGATAATATTTGTTTATAGATAAGTGATGGGGTATGGGTTGAAGAGATATTTGTAACCTTAGAAGGGGTGAAGAGTCACAAAATGTCTTTATACTTTATCCTCTTTCAAGATTTGTTGTTGGTTACTTGGACAGCTTGGAACTTTTAATTTTGTGTTATTTGAACAATTGTGTACTGGCTTCCCTGTTCTATACTGAAACCTTACACAAAATCATATTGATTTCTCCAAACAAAACTGTAAAAAAGTAATAAAATGCAAGCATATAAGAAAAGTAGAATAGAAAACTATAAGTTTACCAGATAAGGCAAAGCCAAAATTTGTTATTTTGTATATTTACGAATGTAATCTAGTTATAAAATCATTCAAAGAAATTTCATAATCATAAAACAGAATATAAAATATTAAATCTGAGAACAAAATTATATTAGTTCTAAAATACATGTTTATGTCCTATCTGAATAAGATATAAATATATAACTATATTTAAATAAAGAATAAAATCCTTTATTTCTTACAGCACCAAATTTCATAATTCTGCAAAGCAGTTATACAAAACCTTTCCTTCAGTTTTTCTGGTTTTAGCATTATGAGAGTAAAGAAAGCTATCAGTTTTCTCTATGCTGCACACAAATTTTCATTTACTTTATTTACTTTTTATTTATTCTCAAATAAATAAAATTAATGTTTACATCATCTTGATCTTGGTAGTCTTTTTCTATATAGTATGATTTTATCCTGTTTTGATAATACTCTTGTTAAGCAAGCATCAAACAAGTTTGAATACAACAAAATAAGATCATTTAATGCATCCGTTTTGCTTTCCTTCATTGCTAATGGGAAAGTATTTTGGATCTCTTGGAAGTAGTTATGTTCCAGGAAGGGGAGATATTAATGCTAGCTAGCATAATGTTCAAATAGCACAACCGTGAATTAAGTCAAATAAATAATATCAAAGTATTCAGATATGCCAACAATATTACTTTTTCACTTACTTTTTCAAGAAGATAACCAATCACTAGGAATCCTTTTCCACCCAGCATTTGTTCTTGCATGGCTACTGAGCTCTTAAGAAGCTCCACCAAGAAAGCCAAAAGTGTAGCACTGCACATAAAATATAGAAACCAATTAGATATCAAATATTGTAGATTTGATATTATGTTTTTTAAACTTCATAATAATTGAGAACAAAAATAGTGTATATCAAATGGTATATCAAGATTTAAGCTTATTAATTATAAATAATTAAAAGTCAGAATTGATAAATATATCATGTTTTAGGATATCAAAGCAAAGAGGTTTATAAATTTAACTCCCAAATCATTTCAAGATTATAAGCAGTGTTATTGATATATATGAATGTATATACGTAACACAAAATTATGTAGTTTTACAGCAGTAATTCTTGGATTAATTCTTTGTATAGTGAAGAGTCAACATAAGAATCAATGTACAATAAGTCATTCTGTCAAATCTACAATAACAAGCAAAGTACAAGCCTTACAAATGATATGGAAGAAAGATTGTATGTAGATCTCCCATACAGAATCACCATCCAAGTTTTCTAAGATTTTACATGAGTTTACTCAACGTATGGTTTGTGCTGCTTTTCCAATGCCAGATTGGGCTAAAAATGCCATCAATTCTACATTAATTCCAGCTCAGAAAGCACAGATGAAAATGGGTGTTGGTTTGCAAATCTTATGTTTATGTAATTTAGAACTCTAAATCATATAGAAAACTGGAATTTAACAAAGTCTAGTAAAATGTGAAGGAGACACATGCAACTTTCATGAGATCAAAAATGGCTCAGCTGTTAGATAAGAGAATATATCTCCATACATAGATAAGTGACAAACCAACTTGAAATATTAAAAGCCCTTGATTTAATGGCTTTTTAAAAAAATATATAATATGGAGTGAAATTTGGGGAAAATAGTTATCTGAAAGCAATTTAACATTTGCTGGAATAAAAAGATAGAAGAAACAATATGAAAACAACGTAACTGTAAAACATATCTACAATGAAGAAAGTAAGTATATATTTCCACTGGAAAAAAAATAAAGAAAATGCTTTATTTAGTAAAAATATTGATGAATCTGCCCTTCTAAATTAGGACCATGTCTCTTTCATCTATCCTGAAGAGAAAAACCCAGCTTACCATGAATCATGTTGATCAACCTTTTAGAGCCACAAGACAGCATTGCTTACCCAGCTGTCACCTTGGTGTCTATACAAGAGGCCACTTGAGTATGATTAGAAAAGCAATCCCATACATGATTACTCAGAAGTCCATTAATTTCTATGGGCTTGCTCCCAATTAGTGGACATGGGACTGTAATCTACTTTTTTTCTTAAAAATTTTAGAAGATAACTATATGATATTGTTTTTAAAGTAATAAATAAGCATTTACCCTTGTTTATCAGAATACAGAATTCACTTGGGTGGGTGGGTTATAGATTATCTATAATTAAAACGACCTGTAATTAAAGTTATTTGAATAATTTATTTTTATAGCTTTAAGATTTTTTTTATGTCACCTTATATGTTGTTGGCCAAAGAAGATTAGATATAATAAGTTAAATAAAGTAAAGGTTCTCTTGGAATGTTTTGAAGAATGTGTAAGTTTAATCATTCTCTATTGTATGACTCAAATCTTCAAGCAAGCTGTCTTTGGTTACCTAAAAAGGACACAGTGCACTCTAATTCTCTGTATTTTCAATTGAAAATAACAGTCCTAGGCTATGCATTGCATGTAACGATAATAAATGAGATTCACATATAATTTACATGCTCTAATATATTGACAGAAATAATTCAATATTTATAGCCAAATCCAATTCTCAGAGGACTGCATGAACAAACAGTAAGTACATACTTGATTGTGTTAAACAAATATATGACTCATTGTAATTCTAAATTTTATACTTTATAATATGAGGAATTATACCAAAAGTAAATTGTTTCGCTGATGCAGTGAGTTAACTAGATAAACCAAAAAAAGGGAAAAATACAGTGCCAATTTCCACATCTTCCCCCATCTTTAAAAAAAAGATAAATGTCAAATCCCTTTGACTTTTGGTAGTTTCAAGGATACCTTAAGATTGTTTTCTTGGCAACACTGCCTTATTCTGGATTGCATTGTTTTTAAATTTAAACATAGTGTTCTATAATTAGATGATTTAGAGATTTATTGCATAGTGGAAAGGTGATTTTGCCACTAAACAGTCCTGCCAACATCTCCTTTACTAGCAAGATCAGCTTTTTAGCTAATGCTGCTGGATACAAAATATCATTGCTTATATTCTTTAGATCCACCCTTGCTGTTTTACTTTTTGTTTGTTTAAAAATTAATTAAGTAAAACTAGCACACATTCAGTGTCATCACAGCACACTAAAAGCCTAGATCACATATACATGTACAGCTGTTCTCAGCCATCTCTAGCAAAGTCTTTGGGTTATATAAAACAGCATAATTAAACTAGTTTGTCTAATCAAGTCTAAAATCAAACAAGATCAGGTATCCCTAAGTATACTCTTTTCAAATCACAGGAACTACAGAAAAAGTGATGTATTTATTTACTATACTGCTCCCACAGGAATGAGCCAAAATATATTTATAGTACCATAAACCATACGAAAACATAAAGGATTTAGACCTACTGAAGAAAGCTAATTTAATTTTCATAAAGTTAAATCATATATTCTAAAAATAACTATTTTGGTATGACTCAATAACTAAAAATTTCAACAACAATTTGTCAATCTGATTAATCAATTTACCTTTATATTCATTACTAATTAGCCTAGAAATATAACATTATCAGTAGTGATTGACAGACCTGTGTTAGTGTTAAGAGTCTTTCTCATTCTTTTTTTAAAGGTCACAATACACTTTATGCATAATAAAAATTACTGAAGAGAGATTAAACATCCTTGATATTCCTTTCTGCATTTTGTTCAACTCTTTCCTTCTCTGTCAACAATAAAGTCAAAATACAGCTCTGTACACATCTAATTGTCTTCTGAAATCCATCATAACAAATAGCTAGAGGTCTAAAACATTTTTAAAAAACACTTAATGAAATAGAATCCATTAATCTTCAAATTCTGTTTTAAATATTAATAGTCAGGACAGATTACTTACTTTACAACAATTTATGAAAAAACATTTTCTCTGTACAGAAAATCAAACAGTAGATACCCCAAAGACTGTTACATAAGAAGAAATTATAAAATCTCAATGCTTTTTATGGAAAAACATAATTAGGAACCTGGGTGAAATCACTTCTAAAATAATTCACACCTCCATTCTATCAAATTAAAATACCAGAGGACGGTCATATAAGATAACATGGTCTGAAATGGACCAATATAACTTTGATACAATTGGCCATTTTATTTGTAGCTTAAAACCAGCAGCTATGCTCCTATGCTCTTCTGACTTATACAACATGTTCTCATGTTTGATGTGCATACTGTTTGGTTATTTGTGCCAGCAGGAATGCTTTAATAAACCAGAAACTCCATGCATGGTTTGTTTAGCATTATGAATCTCCTTTTTTAAAAAAAATTTCCAAATACCTCCCCCCCCCCAAAAAATCTGAAAATATAATCTATTGTTGGCATTGAATTCCTATCTTCATTATTTAAGATAGGATTTTTAAACAAAACAAACATTGGGTTGTTCATCCACATCCACTGGCATGAAAACCAAGAGAACAAACTATCATTGTACAGCAGTATACTTCCTATTGCATGTTGCAAATGCAGCCAATGTATTCCTAAAAAGTTAGCTTTTAACAACAGAGGATATACCTTAAATATTTATTCTTACAGACTTCTCCACTTATCTTTCAAATGAAAAAAATCACAAATGGATAATGAGTAAATGAATCATAGACACTTGAAGAGATCTAGAAGTCCCTGTTCCTGAACATATAAAAAGCTATTATCCCAATAGCAATGATCAAATATAATTCTGAATAAGGTTTCTTCAATCAACCTTCTTCAATCATTGATCCCATATTTTGTAGCTATTATTTACAGCACTAAAAATTATATATATATATTTCAGTTACATTTTGTATTTTTTTACTAAATACAGAATTACATTTCTGAATTACATTTTTGTGAATGATAGTTAACAAAAATTAAATATACTAATATAGTATGATTCTTAATATCTTTGTAGTTTTTATCCAATTTCTTATACCACAACTTACGGTATAAGAATAAATATCCTTATACTGTACTCATTATTTTTTCTAGCTCAGTGTTGACTGCCTGTCATACTGTAGAATTTTTATTGAGAAATCCAAATGCTTCCAATAGAGGTTAGATCTTGATTTGGATCTTTGTATGAATAGTATGTCATAGTATGTCATTAATGTGTGGGGGGGTTCCTTTTCCCTTTTTACATATACACGTATGAGTGAAAGCTCTACTTTGCCAATATCTATCCTGAAATCTAGGACTCATATGTCAAAGTGCCAATCCTATACAAAAATACATATATAAATAACTATTATTTATTTACATATATTTATATCCAACTGTTCAATTCTAAGAATTCTTAGTATAGCTTAATATTTGACATTGTGGTCAGTGGAAGAAAGTTAGTTTGCATTGAACATCAAATTTATTCCAGGATGTACTCCATGAAAATCTTTATTAAAAGTCATTATTGAATAGAGGGGAGTAACATTTATAAACAACTTACCAGGAACTAAACTGCATTGGACTGGTGCGGGATTCACATTAAACTTGCAAAATTCTGTGCATTGCCATAAAAATTTCTCTCCATTGTTGCCTATTTCCAACTCCCCTAGATATAAAGGCAAATATAAAGGATACTTCAGGCCATTCCTAGATCTCCACTATACCATGTCTCACCTAGTATACAATAGTATGTGTCCATAAGATAGTAATATATAAACAATACAATGGCCAATACTAATGAAGTTTATCTGTACAAGAAATGGATCGATCCAATTGCCCACCTATGATTGAATTTCCCAAGTTTTAGGAGAAGTCTCAGAAAAACATGGTTCTTCTCTGTCCTCTCTATTAACCAACTTTATCCTTGAGAAGCAGAGAACATCAGTAGGAGCAAAGACTGCTAATCAGAAGATTATAATTTCCATCTAAAATTGGAAACTCTTAAAGCATATTTAGCATTATCAAAAACTAAAAATAAACTTAGGTCACTGTTCTTTCCTGCCATCAGTTTTCATCCCCTCTAGCTACAGAAGCAAAGAATGGGAAGGAAAACATGCCTGATATCTATCATTATACCTAAATACTGAAATTAAACTCAGCAACAAAGGAGATAAGGACTAGAATGTTTGTCATTTCCATTATAAATGAAACAAGTTTTGATAAAACACCATGCCTTAGTTAAATCATCTGTACATCTACAATAACATTCTTAATAATGCTAGTCATAAGGAAATGAGGATAAAAATGAAACTTGCCAAAGTTTTCAATAGAAGACACTTTAGAATTAACATATAAAAAATACATTCTCTGCTCACCATGCTTTGTTATTCTAAATAAATTGCTTTTCTGATATTTTCAGACTCATCAAGAACTTATGACAGCCCTAAAATTATATATAGCCAGGACTGACTACTCTGAGACAGATCTGTAGAATTTCATCTATTTCTAGATAACAAATTCCATTTATATTATAAAACATTCCTTATTTGATTCTACATTTACAAAGCTTCATCTTAATTCTTTGTAAATGTAGAATCAAATAGGTGACTGGGTCTTTGAAGAGCACTGAGAACCCACTCAGCCTTTTATTCATTTGCAGTCAATTCAATATTCTTTCAACACAGGTCGGCATAGTCCTCCTAGACCTAGACATTCACAAACAGGGCATATCGACATTTGTGTTGTCACAGTCTGTTTGAATTCTGTCAGATACTATTTATCAATGCCATTCAACATGCTACTTCTTAACACAGAGTCAAAGTGAGATGGCAACATATAAATTTTATAAATAAATAAAAATAGTAACAATACTGCTGTGGGCAAAAATTGAATACATTTGAAAAGATAGATACTTCTGATATAAAATAGGAATGATTACAAATTATACCAGAGTAGGCAGCCTTTGCCCTGTTCAGTCATTGTTTCAGAGTTATTTCCTTACCTAAACAACAACAGCAACAATAAAAAAAAGAGAATGACGATGGGTGGGCAAAAAACCCCAATAGGACTGGGATTGACTTCCTGCTGGCTTTCCCACTGAGTTTCCTTCTGGAAAGCTGTCAGGGAGGATTGGTAACCAACCTTCTTTCCTTCCTTCCCTCCTCTCCATCCCTCCCTCCCTCTCTTCAATTCTTGTCTGCTTCTCCTTTTACTTTGCTTGTGGGAAGCTGGCAGTGAGAAAGTCAACAAAAAGTTGCAATTCCAAGGCCAGCAGACAGGTAAGTGGCTACTCCTGTGTAGGGGAGGAAGCAGGGGGTATGCAAGAGATGTAGCAAAGATTGGGGAGATTGTGACAGTAGGAAATGTAGGTCAGAGAAGATCCACGGGGATGCATGAGAAGTACAATATGAGTCAAGTAGAGGACAAAGAGGCAGTGCAGCTGAGAAACATGTGTAGGTGTCATAGGGGTGTGTGAGAAACGCCATGCAGGTCATGAAGGAGACCTGGGAGTCTTCCTTATCATATTATTAGAAAAGTAAGAAGATGCCACTGCTAACTTCCCACTGGAATTATTCAAAGTAATATAATTTTAAAAAGCACACAATTAATGAAGTAGATCTGTTATTGGATTGGTGTTTCTGAAATTCATTATATCTGTTCAATAAATCAAATATTTCAGTAGAAAAATTGTTCAATATATCACATAAAATGCACACAATATATCACATAAAATACAGAATCCAGTTCAAGAACTAGTGTTCTCTAGTAATTCTTCTGAAAACATATATATTTAAATACTCTAGATAGCTTGTAATAAAGTTCCTTTCATCTGTGACTGATATATACTGTATTGCCCAGATCTAGCTGGCACAGAGGAAGGTTTTACCCTCTTAAAAAAGTTCTCATTCAGATTTTGGATGTAGCATCAGCATATAGAATCCCAGAATGGCTTTAAGGGATAAGAGCTACTCCCAAGGCAACAGTCATATAAAAAGGGACCGACCCCAGGACAAAATGCACTGTGAATGAAGTTCTTGAAAAAACCCCTCCTTAATTCAGTAAAGATAAAGAGAGGGAAAGGAAAAGTGCTTTCATGCTTGCAAGATTCTATCCCTATAGATTTACAATAAAAGAATTGCTGACTTACATGGCACTGGTTTCCTAGTCTGATCTATCTTCCAGGGCTGACATAGGTGAGACCCCAGACCCCAGTGTTGGACTGGCTGTTCTCATCTAAAATACTCTTAACGCCTTCAGAGGTGTTGTCTGCAGATTACTAGATATGAGAACTTATTTGTAAAGTTGGGCTCTAGCAATCATTTGGGATTGTTGCCTAGTGTGGGAAACAATTATTAAAAAGCTAAACTAGCACCACTTTAGAAGGAAAGTTAATACTTTGTCATTATACAGAAGTGAGAAAGTCATATAAGCAGATAAATAATTAGGGGAAACTGTTACACTCCTGGCAACAGAGATAAAGTGTACCAATTAGAACAATGAGAAATCAAATTATGCCATATTAGGAAAATACAAGATTTTAGAGTTAGGCATGCACTAACTGGTTGTTTATACCAAACTATAAAAGGGTGTTGCACTCTTTATACAGTGCCCTGGCTGCACTGAACACTCAATACTCTTGATCTGTCAACTAAATAAATTTTTGAACTCTGAATTATAGCATCTGACATTTTGCTCTGAGCAAAGAAGAAATCAGAAGAAAAAAAATTATCCAACAGTAGTGACTTCCTTGCCTAAGCTTCTTGACTTTCTGACTCAGTTGGCAGTGGAGTTCCCAAGGCATATGGAAAAGGAGACTCATTGGGCAGGGATTCTGATGCACTGTGGGTGTTCAGGTCACCATGGCAACTATTAAGTCAAGTCATCAATGGCCACACACACACACACACATTAGTAATCACACATTGGATTTGGTTTTTGTGTTATGATTTGGTTTTGAGGAGCCACCATCACTCCATTTCCATGGACTGATCACTCTCTGATTGCCTTGGAATGCTCTAGATCTGCTTTCCACTACAAGAAGATAACACCTATTCTATCAATATGCTCCAGGAGGCTGATGACACCAGATGAGTTTAACAGGGAGGTTGGGTTAGTTCCTGAACATTCAGGTGCACAATTTAACTACACTCTTGGTTGTCATCGGAAATCAGTAAGGATTTCAGACTTGGATTTGATTGCTTCTCTCTATTAATGGAGCTAAAGGCTGGTCTTGATTTACAAAAGAGCTTCAAGTGATGAAATGACAAAAAAGATGCCTAGAATGCTTATGAAATTGACAAAGAGTGACCTAACTATGCTGGACAATAAGGTTCCATCTTCATCCTTTCACCTTAGGCAACATGTTTGAGAAAGGGTTGCACTGCAAAAGGAAGCTGGTTAGAGTCTGATTTTAGACTAAATTATAGAGCTAAAACAACACTGAAATTGTGGATGACTTCTGGCAGGGGAACATTGGGACTGGTATATCATTCTTGATCACTTGCGCCTTCTAATAGCATTGATCATGGTATCCTTTTGGACTGGCGCAGGGCATTGGGAGTAGGGAGAGTGTTTTGTGATATCCCTCATGATTCTGTTGTCTCCACACTCCAGTTCAAAGTGGAATCCACTAGGAACAATCATTTGGCAATACAGGGTTCAGTATCACCAGTATACTATGATCCCAATTGCACATTTTTCCTTAGGTCATCCAAGTGAAGCTGTAGGATTCTTTTTCTGGAGGCCATAGGTTTTGAAGATTAAGTAGTTTGGAGTTTCAAAGTCCTCTGGATCCAGAGATTTTCCATATTTAGTTCTTTATTGAGCACCAGACAGAACTAACATATAATTTGAAGTTCTTTCTGACTTTGAAGCTATTGTTCAAGAAATAGGTGACAGATATCGCCAGGAGGACTTTTGCACAGATCTGTCTTGTTTACCAATTGAGCCTTTTCTGGATCAGGGGATCTTGCTCACAGTCACCCAGGCACTGGTAATATCCCACAGGGATTAATGTAATATGTTCCACATAGAGCTTCCTTCAAAAAATATTCAGAAGCTGTGACTAGTCCACAATGCAGTGACATAGGCAATTATGGGTACTTTCTCATTGGGTACATCAACATGGTGTATACCATGTTACACCTCTACTCTATGAGCTGTCCATTTCAAGGTACTGATTACCATATATAAAGCACTTCAAGGGCTTTATAGTCATCCAAGGACAGGGTTATTTGGACCACTTCTTTGCAGCTGTGTTTTTCCAGATCATTAGATCCAACAGTGCAGGGATGCTCCTGGTTCTGTTGATTAAGCAGTACCATCTAGCATAACCAGAGAAGAGTGCCTTAGATGTCCTTTGTAACATAAATCTCTCCCTAAAAAATAATTTCATAAATTGTTTAAGACCTGGATATTCCTCTGGGCATGAGACCTGTAGATTGGATGAAACTGTTATTGTAGTTTTTTTTATATGATTGAATTATAAAATTTGAGTTGTGTTATTATTGTTTTACTTTGCTTTGTTTGCTTTCATTTCATTGCTTTGGTTTTTATTCTTCTGTTTGCCATCCAGATTACCAGAAGGGTGGCTATATAAATTGATTAAATGAATAAATAAAGTTATAAAGAAAGATGTATTTTCACGTATTTCAATCCAAGCCATTTATGGCTCTAAAAGATAAGAAGCAGGAGCTAAAATTAGGGTCATAAATTAAAAAAGGAATCAATGTATTTCTTTAAGAGATGAGGTACTGTGGTTCATTTAGTTAGATTACTGGGAATTATAGAAGACAAGTTCTGAACTGCACACTTGCAGGCATCTTCAAGGGCAATCTTATATATAATGCATTATAGTAATCCAATCAGGAGGTTATCAGAGCATGGTTCATTATAGCTGAGCTATACCTATCTAAGAATGCTTACAGTTGCTGGACTAACTTAAGCTGAAAAATATACGTACCTTCTTCTGCCAAGGCTAGCAGTACTTTCAGTAATAATATTGAATCAATCAATCCTATTATTATAAACCATGTGAAAATGAATAAATACTAGTCTCTCAAACATAAGATTCAAAGCATCTTTATAATGTCAGAATTTGATTTCAAACTCTTAGTCAATATCTAGTATTTTATAATCCAGATAATAGTGCAAGAACTGCAAAGTTTCCCTTCACAGGAAATAGAGCTAGATATTGGCAATGCAGCAGTGACATATCTCTTAAATTCTCAAGTGATTCAGTCATATAAATCTTAAACAGAACTTCATTTAGTCCAACAACCTTAATTCAATCATGATTCCATTAAATCTCTTGCCATGTATTTTGATATAATGCCCATTCTATTGATATGAAAAATGTATTTTGATATAATACCCATTCTATTGATACAGAATGTATGGATGTACGGGATGGATAAAAGGATAGAAAGATAGATAACAGATCAATACAAGAAATATTTGATTTTTATCTTGTAAAATTAAAAATTAAAATTGCAGATTCAAGCATAAAATGTTTTTGCTTTGTTTTGTTTTGTTTTTGGCATTAGAAAGCAACTAGGAAAAAATCTTATTTGTTTCAGTATGTATTTTTCTGCATTCATAAAAATCAAGAACCTAAATATTTCCATTAAAAATACTAATCTATGGCCTATAGTAAAAGAAAAGAAAAAGAAAGTATGAATGACATTTTTAACATGCACAAAATCTCTCAGCATAAGAATTTAATAATAATAAAGTTGGAAGGGACCTTGGAGGTCATCTAGTCCAATCTCCTGCTCAGGCAGGAAACCCTATACCATTTCAGACAAGTGGCTGTCCAGTCTCTTCTTAAAAACTTCCAGTATTGGAACATTCACAGCTTCTGGAGGCAGGTTGTTCCACTGATTAATTGTTCTAACTGTCAGAAAATTTCTCCTTAGTTCTAGGTTGCTTCTCTCCTTGATTAGTTTCCATCCGTTGCTTCTTGTCCTGCCTTCAGGTGCTTTGGAGAATAGCTTGACTCCCTCTTCTTTGTGGCAGCCCCTGAGATATTGGAACACAGCTATCATGTTCTTCCCTCGTCCTTCTCTTCATTAGACTAGACATACCCAATTCCAGCAACTGTTTTTATATGTTTTAGCCTCCAGTCCCCTGATCATCTTTGTTGCTCTTCTCTGTACTCTTTCTAGAGTCTCAACATCTTTTTTACATCGTGGTGACCAAAATGCAGTAATCCAAGTGTGGCCTTATCAAGGCATTGTAAAGTGGTATTAACACTTCACATGATCTTGATTCTATTCCTCTGTTAATGCAGTCCAGCACTGTGTTGGCTTTTTTGGCAGCTGCAGCACATTGCTGGCTCATATTTAAGTGATTGTCCACTAGGACTCCGAGATCCCTCTCACAGTTACTACTATTGAGCAAGGTACCACCATTTCTTCTAAATGGAAATATTTAATTATTCCATGACTATTAACCAGGCATTATGGAAGTTTACAAAATATACTTATAATACTAAATTTAAAACTATGGGTAACATCAATCACAAAAATTAATGAACATTTGTATATTTAAAGAAATTTACTAATTCAAAAGGCTGCTAAAATCTAAGCATTTTAATATATGAAATTATTGAAATATTGATTTTTTATAATTGTTTGCCATATCCATATTATATAGCTACAAAAAAATTACACAAAATCAAAATTACACTGATTTTATTTGAACCAAAATGTATCTTATCATGTTAATAAATGTGCAGTTTTAAACATATATCCAGTGCAGGTCAATAGCTATGGGGACCAGTGCAGATAAAGCACATATTTGGTATCTGAATACCAAACATTTTTTTAAGATTCTTTAGATCTAAAACATCCCTCCCAGTGCTTTCCCAGCCAAACATAAACAGTCTATTTCCTCCAAAAAAGCCAAAGGGGACTATTCTCCAATTAAATGCAATAGGTTCATTCCCCACTCTCCTTCAAATGCCTTAAAAAAGACCCATTTACCACTTATTCACTCAGAGAGTTTTCTAATATGAAAACACAGGATAGAGCTTGAGAAAGATATATGAAGTCAGCTCTGTTATTTCTAGATCAATATTTCTTCCAAGCCGCTTTGTTGCTGGAAAGTCACACTCTTTTGGGGTATGATTTGCCACAGTTTATGTTGTTTCAGGGTCCACATTGTTTCCCAACTCATCTGCTACTTTGAAAACAGATTCTTGATATAATTATGACATGCATAATCATGGTCATGAATACAATGGTTAGCACCCAACCGAAACTGGACAAAATGCTGTATTTTTGGTTATAGTTGTAATCTGCAAACCTGACACAAGGAATATATCCATATTATAAATCTTATTATTCAAAGGTAACATTACTATAACCACAATGAGCTATAACATCACTGCATTAGGAGCCCTGTTTGAACCTGGCTTGGTTCTCAGTGAACATCCAATCCATTATTTATTTCAGGCACTATTTCATAATTTTCCTAGAATGAGATGTAAAGGAAAGATATCACAGGGATATCATCTACATACTGATGAAATAAACTGCAAATATACAGATGAGCTATTCCAGTGATTCTGTGTAGCTATTAAAAATAGTTGGAGTTGAATTGAAAAACTAAAAAATATCATAAACCAGAGTCAATCAAATCATAATGCAGTTTCATAGAACCATCTTTGGGAATTTATTTAAGAAGGGCCTAATGGCCCTAACAATAGCAATACCACTTAGACTTATATACCACTGTACTGTAAAGCACTATGGAGTGGTTTACAATGTGAGCATATATTGCCCCCAACAATCTGGCTCCTCATTTTACTGACCTCAGAAGAATGGAAGGCTGAGTCAACCTCAAGCCCGTTAGGATCGAACTCCAGACTGTGGACAGAGTTATCCTGCAATACTGAATTCTAACCACTGCATCACCAGGGCTCCTTAACAAAATCCTGAAGCTCCATTTAGACATCCAAGAAAATTTTGGTGATGGAAGTTTTAGCAAAATCAACATAAATGCATCCCTTTTATACATTTCTCAGCATTATTATCCATAATGCAAACCAAGACCACAGTAATCAACAAATCAGTCAAGAAGCCTGACAAAATTATCTCAACTGTCTTTAGCTGACACATGTAATATCCTTATTTTAAACAATATGAACTTAAGCAAACTTGTATGTGACTCTAACTAGGATACACAGATAGAAAGAAAAGTGGGTAAAAGAAAAAAAAGAATGTCACCATTAGGAAAGGCTCTATGAGTAACACAGGAAAGGAAAAAAAAACATTAGGTAGAAGAAAGAGGAAGAAAGGGACAAACCACATATATTATTGCATGCTGAATATTCAGCATGTTCATCATGCAATAATAGGGATGTTTACAAATGCCTAAGAATTTATAACAGAATAAGAACCTCCACATGTCCCACAACAATATGTTAATTGTTTTTGGTAATAACAATTCTAAAGTATAGAGAAATTAAAATATCTCAGAACATTGGACTCAAGAATACCGACTTTCTGATTATTTATAACAGACAATCTTAATCCCCAATGGCCGTGTGTAGAAACTCTTGTTAGTTTTTTTGATGAAGTGAGAGGAAATGCAGATCAAATATGGAGACCTGCTAATTTCTTTCTCCAAAATGCTTCTAAAATAAATGGTATCTATGATGAGAAGAAAAGTATTATTTAATCCTCAAACACAGAAGAGACAAAAGATTTTGTTGCTATTTTTATTCATACAGGACAGACGGCAGAAGACAAGAAGAAATATTTAAGACTTCTTCAAAACAACAAAAAGGCCTTTAAAACTGTGAAGTCTCCTGCCAGAGAAACAGAAGGTCAATATATCTATGCCAAGTAACCCCTCACGCCCAAAATCTATTTGAGTGATCAAAAAAGCTGATTTGAAATACAAAGTAAAGCAACCCAAACCAGAGACTTTTCAATGCTATTCTGTTTCTGGGACATTCTTTTCTCTCTCTTGAAATCAATTTCCCCACAAATCATCTTAGTTCAAACAAAAATCTTTTCTCATTCCCATCTTCCTCATTTGTAAGTGTGTGTGATGCACTTCACGTTTTCCTTACGGTACAATCTCCTTAGCACATATCTGCCCAAATAACAAGTAATGTACACATATCACACATAGCAAGAGCCTAATAATAGCAGCAATGCTGATTCCCTGTAAAAAATGTGACTGGTCAACATTCCCACATTTAAAAAGCAAACAAAAGTTACTAGCTGACAGTTCAATATTCCATTGAAACGACTATCTTTTCTTACAATCAAAGCCAGAAGGGCTATGGAGGTATATTGCTTGGCAACCAGATTGTAAAGGAATATCCCTGTCACAAATTTGCTGGAACATTTAGAAATGAGTAGATTGTTATCTCTGATTATATCATGCCTGGGTTCATTCCTGAGGTATATAGTTTGTCCATACGACAATCCATAAGCATTTAAGACCTGAATTTTCACTCATAAGGATGAGACTGATATGGGGAAACTTGTGGTTTACATGGGAAAATTTAACTGTAATGCCAGGTCTTTTTGCTTTTATTTTAGTGTAGATAGGTAATGATTTTATTTTGGGGTTTTGAATTTCCTAGAGTTTGGTTCAAGATGGGCAGCTGTATAAATGCTTTAACCCCCCCTGAGCAAGGTCCCTTCCAACATCCTCCTCCTCCTCCTCCTCCTCCTCCTCCTCCTCCTCCTCCTCCTCCTCCTCCTCATCATCATCATCATCATCATCATTATATAAATAAACAGGCACATCCCTCAAAATTTGTTATTAAGAGGTATCTTCATGATGTCAAAAGTAGGACTTTAGGTACAAATGAAGAATGAATGCTCAGATAATACCTTGATCTACTCTAGAACTTTTCTATTTTATAACAGTCCAACTAACTATATATGTTCACTTTTTCTCAGGAATGCACAGTCAAAAATTAATTTTGAAGAGATGTTTTGGACTTCATACAAAGTCTTTCACTAAAGCAGACCCCCTTTTATGGACCTCTGCATAGAAGTCTGAAAAAAGATGGGATACTTTAATTAATAGCACTCCTTATTTCATGAACAGTGTGGTATTCTTCCCAAACATTTTTGAAAAATATATTCCTAATATTTACTGTATATCTAATAAGGGCAATTGAAAAGTACAGTAAATTTCAGTACCAGTCAGGAGTTATTTACTAAACTTAGAGTGTCTCATTTCAATATAAAATATTTATTTAGTTCAAGTAATATAATTAAATGTTATTATTATAATATTTTCATTCTATTAATACTAGTTTTCATTTGCTAGCTTTTGTGAATTTTTATATGTTAATTGTCATGTAAAGCTAGAGCAAACTCCCCAAACATCACTTCAGCAAATCATAAACGTTTACTCAAGCAATTCACATATAAGCACTTAATTCTGGTTTACCAAGAAAAAAAAATCAAAATGAAAAATGTCCAATATAAGTGCTTTAAAAAATGGGGATTTATTCATAAATGTTAAATAATGTGGTTAAATTTCTATGAGCTATTCACATTTCACTCCGTAACCATTTAGTGGCAAAAAGGTAAAATCTAATTTGACTCAAGCTTAATTTCTAGTGACTTCACAATTTTTATGGCAATGATATGGAAGTGGTTTTTCATCCCATTCTTTAATTTACAGTCTAACCTAAGAGATCTACTATTTTATGAATGCTCTACTATTTAAGGACTAATGAGGTTCAATCTTGCTAAGATTTTGAACCCTTAATAGGTTACCCAATATTGTCACTTGATGGGGAATCTATTTTTAACAAACACTGACATTTATAGGATAAGTTTGGAAATGTCTAATATTAATTCCTTTACTTTTAATTCCACTGAAAGAAAACAACTTTATTGAAAGATAAAGAGTGGGTACTCACTTTGTGTGGAGTCTAATGATTTTGATTTAGGCTTATAATCAGTGGTGGGATTCAAATATGTGAACAACCAGTCCTCTTTGTGGATGCTGCTTCCAGAAGTCCATTCTGGGCCCGGGCAACAAAAAATTATCTACTGGTTCTGCCGAAGTGGTGCGAACTGGCTGAATCCCACCACTGCTTATAATGTGTAGTCAACAATATAATATCATACATCACAGCTTAACTTTATTATAACCCATATACTGTGTGGGAGAACAAACCATGATTCGTCAAACTATTGCTAAATGTGGCTATGAGCCAAAACAATTTTTAACCCAAATATGAAATAGATGATTTTAAAAACTTGAATTATTTTGATTCTTATCCCTCATATACCATTTATACTACCATTTATACTATCATGAAAAAAATGACAAACATGGTACAAAGGCGGGAAAAAAACCCACTCAATGCATTTATCACATATTATGCAAAATTATCAGAATTTCCAACAATAAGGTTTCCTCACCAAAACCTACCAGACAGTTGTTTCCACTTGACTGTCATGAAGTTGCCGATTGTCTAATTGAGCAAAGAGAGGGAAAAGAACTTGGATTCCTCCTATTGAATGAATCGCACTGTGGATAGAATGTGTCACAATCGCTTTCACATCCTGCATTTAAAAAGAAGAAGCAGTTCTCTTTTATTGGACCATCATTCAAGGTCAAATATGTGCTATTCAGTGGGAATATAATCCACCTGAAGTTCATCTATTTTGGATTCATTTCTTCAAGATGTTTAAGATTGGACTGATTCTATTTTAACAAGTAACGGAAATTGAAACAGATTTCAGTTGTAATAAATAATTAAGGCTGCCATTTCATCAGGAATTACCATAACCAAAACCAAGATCATGAATTCACGGTTTTATAAATTACAGACTAAAGATAATAATCATAACAGAAAATTCATCAACACAGAGGAAACAATTTGTATGGGCTGCACAAATCAATAGTTTGTAAAAGTGACTTTTCAAGATATATTTAAAATTTAGTAGTTTTCAAACAGCTTTATAGGACATTAATAAAACAATGAAAAATTGAAAATAATAAATCTATCGTTATACAAACCTGAAGCATAAGAGCATGGGGAGAATGTACAAAAATCGAAGGATTTTCCTTTGGTGAGGATTCAAGGCATAGTTGAGCATCTGTAGCCTTAGCATTGTAGGTGAAAGCAATACTACTTGCAAGTTTCCCATCATACAGAACTTGCTTATGGTGTTCAGCAAGGTGAATATCACTTTCAGATTTAAATTTGAAAGTACTCTGAGGAAGGAAGAATGTTAAAGCAGACAATCATTGTGATATTTTCAAAAGTACAGCTCTATAACATGGGAGGACAAACAATAATGCCCTAATAAATAATCAAGATATGGCCACTTCACTACATATTAATAAAATCAAGCATGTTCTTTGCCCTTTACCTAATGGCAAAGATCTAAAACATTCTTACTGAAGAATAACAAAAGTTAAAAAAAAATATTTTATTTATTGAGATAACTATTTCAAAAAAAGCTAGCTGATTTATAATATGTACCATGAAGGAATACAGGTACCCAAATTCCCTTATATCAACATGAATTATGTAGCTACAAATCTAGTACACTATAGTTTCCCACTATTTTAATAAAATAAATAAGAATCTCCAAGAAATTGCAAACTATTATATGAATTTGATGCATTTTTGTAAGCAGAGAAAGGCCGAGAGGAACATAGAGTTACTCCTCACAGATGCAAATAAATTAATTGTTGGCAAAGAGAAGGCATTCCAACCAATACCACACCAAATAAAACATTTGTAAATAGTGCCATGAGAATCACATAACAGATATTATTTAGCAAGTAAGAGCTTATTTCAATATGTGAGAATTAATCTGCTGACTTGTTATATTGTTTGACAACAGAAAACAAATTTCTATTAAAAGTATGTATAACATTTTTGCAAATTAATGTATCATAGTCTAATATAATGCTATCTTTTAGAAAATTCAATATTCAATTCATTTTCTTTAGTATGAATATGTTAGAATTGCTTTGGTTTAATGGTTTTATACACACACAGACACATGCACACATATGCATACAGTATATATAAAAGAATGTTCTGTAAAATAAGAATTATAATTTAAAGACCATATAAAAGGAGCCCAAACAACACTGGGATAGTCCATTATAATTTAATGCACCAACTTTTTTCTAAACTGGAATTATAGTAAAATATTACCTTATATCCAGGTCCTAACTGATGTACAGCAAAAATCTGTGCTGGATTAAGAGCTTCAGTGAATACATAGACTGCCCCAAGTTGACCACAAAAAACCCTATTTGCATCAGCAGTTTCAGATGATCCCAAAAAACATTTGTCATAGCTCTGTATGAAAGAGGGACAAAGGAATTAGACAATAAAATACATATAAATGTATAGAAAAGATGCAAACTATTTTAAATCCACATTTGTTAAAATTCACAGGTAATGACTATAAACATGTAACATTAAGGAGAAACCATCCACATCCATAGTTTATATTCAAAAAGAAAGTGACACAAATAAAGGCAAAATATTAGAAAATTCTTTGTTAATATAATTAAAATGATCAATCTGTTGGTATATTAGAAGATGAAAGTTTTCGCAGTATGCTACTTGCACACAATCCATCTGAAACTGCTATCAAGCTATGACCTCTTATTGTTTGACATTATTAAAAACCAAGAAAACTGGGGAATAAACATTTCTGGGAACTAGCAAAAGGCAAGATGTACATTTCTATTTGAATCTGACTCACTGTCAATATATATATATTTACTGTATATTATTTGTGAGATTTATGGCTCAATCTTTCCAGTGATTTATTTTCTTTAGGCTGTCTCCAGATTATCTGTTAGCAATTTGTGAGAAAAATAAAACTATGTTTTCAAACAACAGCATGGACTAAGAAAATGATACCCAAGAAAGTATTCCTTTCCAAGTGCTGTTGCTTTTAGAAAATAGGAATTCTGTATGTTTTTAAAAATAATAAAATATCACAGGGCTCCAATAATTTGTGTTATTTGACTTAGAAAAGAAATAGACCGCTAACTGATCTGTTCCCAGTTGTATTATATTTTTTTAAAAAAAAATTCCCTGGACTTAGGGACAATCAATCTCTGGTATTACCTTGTCTTTAATTCTAGAAAGGACATATTTATGAATCTTTAAAAACTTGGCTCTTGAATAGGCTGCTGGTATATCTATTTGATGGATATTGGTTTGTTTGGGCCACAGTATGTCTTTTCTCTGGTGTGCAATGTCCTTTTTTATATTGTTATTTTTATATATTTTATATTACCTTTTTTAGATCCATTTTTATAATGCCTACCTCCCAGACTTTGAATTGGGGATGGCCTTAGAAATCAACATTTTAAATAAGCAAAAATAAATAAATACATTATCTGTATATATTTAGAAACATAGAAATTTTTTGAACATACATCATTCGTATTCACATGCCAAGCCATGTCACCGTAGGATACTAGCTGGCCATTAACGTAACAACGAATTTCACTATTTCTCCAGCGATTGTAAATGTGCACAATGCTGATCATGTACCACTAAAAAGAAAGGCAAAATATATAGTAATTTATATGAAGCATTACATTTTAACCACTTTTAACAATTATGCTATTTTAAAACACAAAACAGTAGAATAGTGCTATTCTGAAAACACAAAATTTATGTTCAATTTTATAAAAATTATTGAAAAATATATTTTAAAAATCAAACCATAATGCAATTTAAACTGAAAATTCAAAGCGTTCCAAGTTATAAATCTTTTAAACACTGCTCATGAGAAATTGTAATCAGATTTTAAAACTGAAAAGTTCCAATAAACAGTATTATTATTTGAACCTACTATATAATATTATGACGTGCTATGCTGAATGTCACTGATAACCGAAAATGCAAAAAAATTGCAAACTTCAATAATAAAAACTAAGGAGCACGGTGAAAAAAAATGGGACTAAAATTAAATATGAAGAAAAACACATTAATGGCCACAGATGGAATAGCTAGCCTTAGAATTGGCAATGAAGATATAGAAGACTGCCTTTTAGAATCATCCATCAGCAGTAAAAAAATAAGCAGTCAAGAAATACACGGCAGACTACCACTTAGTACCAAAGCATAAAGGTCTTGGAAAAGATATTCAAATACTGCAAAGTTTCTATATCTGCAAAGATGAGAATCATGTAAGCACAGGTATTCCCTGTGACACTCCATGGAACCGAAAGTTAGATAGGAAGAGTATTGATTCTTTTGATCAAAGACTCCCGAGAGTACCATGGGCAGCCAAGACAACAAACAAATAGATTATCAAACAAATCCAGTTGTCACTTGAGGCACAAATAATCAGGCTCATATTTTATTTCAGACACATTATGCAAAGACTCAGCTCTCTAGAAAAGACTTAATGCTAGGAACAGTAGAAGGAAAATGAAGAACTGCACGACCAGAAGCAAAGGGGATGAATTCAGTTACAATGATGACTGATACACTGTTGGAAGACCTGAAAAATCAGGTTAGGGACAGATTGACATGGAGAAAAATCTATCTATATGATTGTTAACAGCTGAATGACTTGAGGACACATAATCAATCAATCAATATAAAATATTGCAATTTTAAAATCTCAGGAAAAAATTTCAACACCCAATAGCATAGGAACAAAATTTGAAAACTGTTTTCATTTTCTTCTAATTTGAAATACACAAATGGATAACAGTTTACACAAAATAATTAACATTTCTGAATAAACATAATGAGACCAACTATAGTGTGAATGGCGGACATACATTTATTATTTGATACACAAAATGGTATTTGTTTGCTGTGAATGTCTAAAAAATTCTACAATTTAATTTAATAATTTTTGTAAAATTTCAAATAATTTAGTGATACTCTATAGAAAAGTGCAGAAAATTAGTTTTAGTTTAATATAATGAACTCTGTTTTGCCACAGATATTTGTTGCCTTCTGTATGCATTAATATGAGGACTTCAAAATTGTCCAAAATGCAAAGACTAAAACTAAAAATTTGGCCACTATGATTTTAATCATAAAGTCTGATAATTTTTACAATTTCCTATATAAGCATTTTGTGCTTACCTTGCGAGGCTGAAAATCATACTTCACACAATGTTGAAAACCTTTGCCTTTTGACTTCAATGATGTGACTATTAAACAGTTACCAACAAAATGTGCAGAGTAGCCAACCCCTTTGCTGGTGCGAAAACTGAAAATTTAAAATATATATTTTAAAAAAAACGTTCCAAGAAAATATTTTTTCCAGTAAAAATATGTTATGCATTGTTTAATTAATAGAATCAATAGAGTTCCTCCATAGAGTTATAAGAAAATATTTTATATAGTTGAAAAACTAAGACAAAGTTGTTTTAGTTATTTTCTTATTGATGTTCAAATACTGAATTCCATAATTCTGAATTGATGTTCAAATACTGAATTCCATAATAATGAAATTCCAAAATAGTTTGTAATATTTTGTCACTCTGATAAACATTCAGATATACTTTATTATGATTATCTATTCTGACTTTATCAATATTTTCTCTTTTTACAGGACACAAACCGAAATTCAGTTTTACCAATTTGACTGTTGCTATATGCATTACAGTACATAGAAGAAAAATAATATCAAACTTCTTGGAATATTCTTCCAGGTATATTCAGATTATTCCCAAGAAAGAAAAAAAATATTGCATCTTTTCTTAAATAGTCACGTATGTTTTGCAATATTTCAAATGCTGTAAATAAATGTTACCTTCATTATGATTTTTAAATTTTGTTTCTGTTAGTATACAAAGATAAAGGAAGAAAAAAATAAAAAGAATAAATAGAAAACAAAATATGTTATATATTTGAAAAGCTTTTAAAAATATGCAATTTAAATTTGACCATGCAGAATAATAATAATTATTATTATTATTTATTGAATTTATAATAATGATCAGTTATATCAATGAAATGCAAATGTGTGTGTGTGTGTGTGTGTGTGTGTTGACGCTAAAAAATGATCCTTGCATTTACAACTGTTGCAGTGTCCCCATGGTCACATGATCAAGATTTGGATGTTTTGCAACTGGCAGGTGTTTACGGCCATCATAGTGTCCCACAATCATGATTGCTAGTTGCATGCTTAACACCTGACTACCAAGCAGAGTCAATGGAGAAGCCAGTAATAAAATAGCAAGTTGTGGTCATATGATGATTTGCTTAACAATGACAGGTGACTCACTTAACCATGGCAGAAATGTGTCATGGTACCATGTTAAGCTTAACCTCATGTCACTGTGATGGAGTTGTTGGTCCCAATTGTGGTCATTAAACAAGGAATACCCTGTAATTGATCTAAAACTGTAAGTTCAGAGTGTCATTATTGTAGGCTTAAGAACAATAACAAATACAAAAAATCTTTTTTATTAATAAGACAAAATGTTTTTATTCTTACAAAAATAGTCAGAAGAATATGTTGATTCATTATAAGTTTTACAAAATCTATGCATAATGGCAACTAAAGATAGTATCTGTGCTGTAGGGATGTTATCAGATATTAAGATATAATGAGGAAATTGGGAAAATCAGTTATAAATATCTCATTAAAGGAAAATGGAAAAATTATATTCAGAATAGTATTATAAATGTATTCTAGATTATGTAAGACTAAAAGTCAATATGTATTTCATACCGCTGAATATGGATTTAGAGCCCTCCTATTTTCATAGATTCACTACAATTATTTCCCTAACAAATATAATTTAAAAATAGTTAATATGATCCTCGGTATCATAAAGCATGACTCCTTTCAGAAATATTGATTTGTTAGAGCAGTTATTATATTCATTATCTTTAATGTCCTTAGCAGTTGTAACTGTATGTGGGAATGACCACAGGAGACATTACATGTCTCCCAGCATGTAAAAAATTTCTTGGCATGTAAAAGCAGGACTAACAACAGTAGACATTAACACTATATTGTTCCATAAAGACTGCTATAGACATTTTGTTTTATAACCTTAAAATTACTATTGGATCAACAATTACACATAGCTGACCTGCGGAATGATCTCTCTACTTCTAGTCAATTGAATATATCGTAAAGTAAATGATAAGAGAAGACTTTGATCTGAACTGTTTATCATATACATCTTCCGAGGTAAAAGACAAGACACACATTTTTCAGGTTACACATAATGAGAATTTTCCAGAACCTATGTGGAACAACCTGCCTCCAGAAGCGGTGAATGCACCAACACTGGAAGTTTTTAAGAAGAAACTGGACAGCCATTTGTCCAAAATGGTATAGGGTTTCCTGCCTGAGCAGGGGGTTGGACTAGATGACCTCCAAGGTCCCTTCCAACTTTATCATTATTATTATTACTTCTACAAGCAACAAAAAAATCCTCAATTATATTGTTAAGAATTGTTCTTTTTTTATGTGCCCAGAGTCTTGCCCAGTCTTTCCTAACAAATTTTCCATACAAATTTATATACACAGAGAGAGAGAGAGACAGAAAGAGGGGGGTGGAGGGAGGGAGGGAGATATCACCATTTTTGAAGAATATTTTTCTTTTGTTTATACTTAGTCTTTGAAATCAATTCTCTTTGTTTAAGCCCAACACTATTTTATTTATTGTAGTGTATTTTCTAAGAAAGTCAGTACTAATTGAAAGATATTTTTGGTGCCAAAGTTTTTGTGGACTGCAATCTGTTAACATGCAATAGAGATTTTAAGCTTCTGCAGAATGACTATAAATTCCCAGGTTTAATTGTCTTTGCACCACCACACCTTTTTTTTTAATTAGCAGAAAGATGAAGTATGTTTGCTTTATTTTGGTCTATCAAGTTGGTGGGGAGAAAGACTGTGATAGAAATGAGTATCAGTGAAAGCAATCCCTAATGAATTCATATAAGGCTGACCCAGTTTGATGTGGTATATCCACGGGATATATGAAAACTATAAAGGACACTGTCTTTATATAAGTCTAATCTATTTAAGGACACAGTGCCAGTCATGCAATGCATTTTTTATAAATGGAGTAACATATACATTTATGTAGAGAGTAAATCCAGCCTGTTTGAGCTGGTCATCCTAGTCCTATGTAATACATTTCCAAGCCCAATACTTTATAATGTTGGATATGGAAAGAAATGGTCAAATACAAACTATATTTATTCAAAGCCACAATCTTATGTTTACTTAAATGTAATTCTTGCTATGCTTATCACTGATTATTAGGAAAGCATACAGCATCAGTTTGTTAATGCATTATATAGGAATCCTCTATGTTACATTGGAAAAAGGTTACTTATTTAATAGTTTGGTTTATGTTAAGCTTTCCTCCATCAACACACAGTATTCTTTCGCACAATTCTTTTTCATACAATAACCCTGTGAGGTAAATTGGAGTGGGAGATACTGAGTAAACATACAGAAGACTATAGTATAAAGATTTTCTCTTTCCTTTGGTTATTTCCATCTAGTTACAACAATATCTGAAAAGTCCTGTTTTCTCTACTGAAAGAAGTAAGCAAGCAATTATTTAATTAAGCAACATTAAAAATATCACAATGATACTTACCAATAAAGATATGGTTTATCTTTATCAACATTAATATTATTTAATGGATCCATACGAAACCAAGTATTAAGCGTAAACCCATTTTGATAAGGCCACTTGGCAATTGGAGGCAATGCAATTGCCTATGGAAAAAAAATGAAAACAAAGTTAATCATTATCTTATAAAACTAAAAATGTTTAGCAAAAAATAAGTAATTTATAATCTCACTACAGATTTATACACTAATCCAAGTCATCCCATCATAATTCATACAAAGATACTAGTACAGTGATGGCGAACCTTTTAGAGACTGAGTGCCCAAAAACTGGCCCCGCCCCCACTCTACCCCCCTGCCTGCCCCTGCTCTGCACCCCCTTCTTCCACCCCACCTGCCCACAGGACCACTCACCGCCTCCAGGGCCCGCCACAGATCGCCCAGGCAGCCCAGCAGCGCTATGGTGGCCACACCCTCTGCCCGCGCCCTACAGCATCAACTGCATGATGGGATGTGAGGGCAGAGTCTTGTCTACACTGCCTGGCTGCCATGTCCTTGGCTGCGCTGCTCCGTGTGGGCCACGCTCAAGGGCGAGTCTCCTTCAGGGGGGCTGCTGGAGAGGAGGGGGTCACGGGGAGGCAAGGCTAGGGTAACGGCACGTGTGCCCACAAAGAGGGCTCCGAGTGCCGCCTCTGGCACCCATGCCATAGGTTCGCCACCACTGTACTAGTATTTGGAAAATAGATAAAAATACAACATCCGTCTGGGATTGGGTTTTGTTTTGTTTGTTTTTTGTGCCTACTTTCCACTTCTTTCTTTAGCATAGATAATGTACATGATCCAGAGTTTCTAAGGGATGAAATATACAGCAGAATACATCTAGTATTTTACCAAGAAAAATCATTTCAGATATCTTTCTCACATATCAAGGCTCCAAATGTATTCAAACCAATTCTATATAAGTAAAACAATTAAACATGGTATTTTCAGATGGTTTCTAGAAGCATATTTATACATTAGAAGAGGATTTAATTTTTACTATTATCAATAAATTATTGCTTAAAACTTACTGCAGCACTGCAGCCAGGAAAGTTGAAAAAAGTATCGGGACCATGCCTCTGTGGCATCTGATTAAGGACTGACAACAACTTGACTGCATGTCTAGGCTATCAAAAACAAAATTGTACAATTATTTACTGTATTTATTTATTAGATGTATATCCCACCTCACCTTCAAGAATGAAAGACAGCACACAGAGAACACTCCCCCAATTTCCTTCAGAAGAAAGCTATAGGCTTAAACTTACCAATGAACTTCCCTGATATATTTGAACCTGGGTCTCACCAGCTGAATTTCAACATTAGAACCACTATGCCACTAGAATCTATAATTATAGGTTCATCTTATTCACTTTACAATGAGATACTATATATTAGTTGGTATCTAGTTTTCCAAATAGACTAGAAATTTATTTTAAAGAAGTCATCAGAAGCTGAGTTAATTTTTTTTTTAAAATGCTAAATGCTTAATTAGACATAATGTTGCACCTTAATTAAGCAAGTCACAACTATATTTGCATTAGCCATAGCTTACCCAGATTCCATTTTCACCACGAAGCATGCTGAACAAAAGCTTCAATTCCTTAACGGTAATGCTGTAGCTGGCAAGAACTCCCAACATATCAACGAGAAGATCTTCAAAGAAAAATAAAATTACTCCATTGCTTCCTTAATTTTTTATATAAATTATATTTCACAAGTACAAACTGGATTGACGGTTAAAACTATAAATTAGGAATGCTAGTTTTCCCAGCAATTAAAGACTATCTTGCAAAATTCAGAGGAATCATGATAAGCCCTAAGAATTCATTTTAAGATTTCTTAGATCTGCCATGACAGAAAGCCCAAACCACTTGCATAATTGAATGGACGGATAAAAGGTTTATATTAGTTTTTTGCTTTTTTCGTAAACAAATTCAACAATATAGAAAGGTTTTCAATAATGCAAGAAAAATTGATCAAGAGAAGAATCTTTATTATTTCAACAAATAATCTGAAATGATTATTTTGTAACTATATGGAAGCTTTTACCAACCATTAACCCTAACTTAAAGTAGGAATATTATTTTTTTTAATCTCATGTTTTGCAATTATACATCAGGTAGTCTTCGTTTATGATCACTTATTCAGTAACCAAGTTATAACCATGCTGATTTAATAGTACATATGACCAGTCCTCATAGCTGCAGTTGTCATACTATCCCTGTGATCATGTGATCACAATCCAAGAGTTTGGCGATCGGCTCGCAATTGTGACATCACAGCATCCCATGGTCACATGCCTGCCATTTGTGACCTTCACTGACAGTTTTTGACAAGCAAAATCAATAAGGGAACTGACAAGAGGTCATTTCTGGATTTGTTTAATGATGCCAACCAGAAGTTATCTATACTTTTATACAGGCAATTATCCATATCTTTGGCTTTGAATTACATCTTACATCTAATGACTATGAGTGTAAGGAAAAGATATAATGTACAGCTTTGTTTTTTCCTCTCCCTACCCACCATTTCCTTGCTTTCCCTTTTTTTTCTAAATCAGGCTTGATTAAATGATTCCTCTTATTAAAATTTCTCCCATCCCACTGGATCAAATAAACATCATCAACAATAGTTTATTAATTTGGTTAGGAACAAGAGGGATACATTGTATACTTGGCATTTATAGATTTTTTATGTTTTTATTTATTTTTCTCAGAGGGGAACAACTACTCTGTCCCTCACTTTGTCTTCAAATAAAATATATGTATAATTTATTAGGTCCAATGGCAGTCTTTTCTGAAACATGGTATGCAAAAGTGTTGGGCTCTCAAGCTGTATGTAAACCAAGTTGAAAAATAAGGGAACTGAAATAACTATTTGCAGGAGAGTCATATTTTTTTCCTATAGGCAAACAACTTTACAGAAAGCTGGTGGTGGGAGGAGTAGGGAAGAAATTTTATGCAAGTAGTAACTGTAAATTTGCAAGATGTGTTGTAACTTTAATTATAGATAGTCTTTGATTTACAACCATTTGTTTAGAAACTAAAGTTACAATGACACTCAAAAATGTGCCTTATGACTAGTCATCATGTTTATGACTGCTGCATCATCCCCATGGTCACAAGGCACTTGGCCATCAGAATGTATTTATGAAGGTTGCAGCATTCTGGGATTGCATGGTTGCCATTTTCAACCTTCCCAGCTGGCTTCCAACAAGCAAAGTCAATTGGGGAAGCTGAATTTGCTTAACAACTGCATGATTCACTTAAAAACTGCAATGATTTGCTTAATCTTAACAAAACAGGTTGCAAAATTGAGTGTGATTCATTTAACCAATGGCCTTGCTTAGCAATGGAAATTCTAATCATAAATCGAGAACTACCTCTAATAAGTTTTCTAAGCTGATTGTTGAAGATTTGCAGACTGATGTCTGGTACTCCAAAAATTTTTAGAAACTACCAGATATTCTCCATAACAAACATGAAATTGTTTTAATAGGTTTATAATAAAGAAAGTTGAACATTTAATAGTTGCTGCTGCTTGGCCAACCAGGGCTGCGGCTTGCGGGAGGGCTGGCTGTCTCAACGGAGGCTCTGCTGGGCCGCTCCCAGCATGCACCTCGGACTGGGCCAGCCCTGGAAAGGCCCTTCCTGGCCACCCTTCTTCCAGGGGGCAGGGCACCCGGCTGCAGGGCCAATCAGGAGCTCTGCGAGGGGGCAAATCTGCATGAGAGAGAGAGAGAGAGAGAGAGAGAAAGGAAGCGCAAGTGCCTCTCTGTCTCTGTCTCTCTCTGAAAATGGCGGCGGAGGCTCCAGAGCCGCAGGAGGTGGCTCAAAGAGCCGCATGCGGCTCTGGAGCTGCGGGTTGCCGACCCGTGATATAGGCAAATCCCAACACTTACAGTTATCCCATGTCAAAGTAAATCAGATTCAGTGACAATAGGTCATAGCAATAATATAGAAAAACATAACTCCTTCATGTTGGCATAAGAATTTCCAGGAAGCTTTCTCAACTGGTAACTATGAAAATATCTCCCATGGAGATGAAAAAAAAAATCCAACAGATGCTCTAAAACTCCTTTTAGGATTTACAGTAAGATAAATGGAAAGATTAACATCAAGATTGATTTATCTTCCTATTTTAATTTCATTCATTATTTTAAACAACTTTACAACACACAAAATATATTTCTTTGTAAAGGGCATCTCTAAAGATTCTCTGAGAAAATTAGTGGCTAAAATAGGAATGTCAGAATTCAGTTCCTGAATACAATTTAAGAATTATTATCAGATCCTTACTGAAATCCTGACAAACATTAAGATCCTGGTTCTGAAAGAAACAGTTCAATATCGATATTTCATGTCTAAAACATTGTGGGAAATAATTGATCATATTGGAAAATAACTTATACATTAAAAGCTTAAAATATACTCACTAAATTTGCATTTTTAATTTGGGGGGGTTGCCTGGTGCACAAGATTTTTTTATACACACTAAGGCTCTCTCAACATTATAATTTGCATTCAAATAATCTGGATAAATCATTTTTGAACATATGCCGAATTTAAAGTTTGATTTACTTTGATTACCACCCTGTTCAAATTCACAAATGTTTTCTGAATACCCTAAATAAGCTAAATACAACTTTCAAAATTTTATTTTTGAGAGGATTATTAAAAAACATTTAAAAAAGAGTCTAAGAAAGTGGTATCGGCAATAATCGTAATTTAATTCCAAACTGTATTTCCTATACATGCTCAGATAATATCCTTTAATAATTAATCAGTTAATATACAATGTTAAAAATATCTCAATTATGATAATCTATTATATAATTTATACCTGCAATCATATCATCCACAGTACTCATCTTCAATAGCACCTGTTCAATTAAACCAACTTCTGTACTGGTCTGCAAATTCCGGACACTTTTACGAAGGATGGCAGTGAACATACTCCAAATTTCTGCTTGACACGTTACATCACAGTGCTCTAAAAGTTCTGACATGCATGTTATACTTTCTGCATCTTGGATTATAAAGTTCATCTCTAGATCAAATTCTCCACCAACCAACTGAAAATTAAAAAAGAAAAAAAGAAAATGTTAATTTACTAAATCTTTTCAAGATTGAGGCAAACTAACTCATTTTTTTGATGTTCATAAACTACTTTGTGATCTATAAAAATGAATGTATTCTTAGGGGTTACCTACTTGTAAATAGTCTCATATTAATTAAAATATATGATGGTAAATTAATAGAATAATATATATTTTAAAATCATAATGTGTGTATGCAATCATAATACTGTAGAGTGTATGACAAAGGCTAGAAAAATTAAACAAAATTCTATCACTTTTTATGAGTCTTTAGAAATTTATGTTGAGTACTGAAAGATGAGCCTATAGTGCTTTGTGGTAAGAAATTCATTGGGACGGTGAGAGCTGAATTTGGTAAGATTATATAGGGATAGATCAGGCCCAAATCAGAACTGATTGTTTATTAACAGCTACCAAACTTTGCCATTATTTGTTCACTCAGAGTCTTTTTATATATTATTAGGACCTTAATTAAGAGAACTATATAGAGTGTAATCAGAAGCTAGTAACAACACAGTTTTTTAAGAAAACATACAGGATAGGATAGATTCGTACCATTTCTAATACTTTGTGCATCATTACTACAATGCTGTCTTGATTTTAATATTTATTGTTATAGTCTATCAGGAACCCATTCAGATTATGATATATAAATGACAGAAATATTTTTTTTCATTTGCAAATCCTATCTAACACTTTATGTAGACTAAAGGTCAGTAGCCCAACTCTTCTATTTATAAAAAAGGCATTGAGCATAATAAGGCATAGGATACATTTTTCAAGGGCTTACCTCTATTACTAAATAATTGCTAAATAAATAAATAAAAACATACTGAAGCAGTTCATTAGTTAACTGTCTTGACTGGTTTATGTACAAATAAATGTCACCACACAGAATCCATCCACAGATACTGTCAGAGAAATAATGGTACATGAGCATTTCACAATAGTCTTCAGTGCACATATTAATAAACATCCCTACAACAAGTTTTCAAGAAAATTACTTTTTAAAAAATATATATAATAGTATCAGCTAAATGCGACAGTGTTGTACTAATTTTCAAGCACCTTTTACATATCTCAGCATCTTTTTTAATCACCTCAAAAGAATAAAACACTAGCAACAATAAGGTTCCTAAGGTTTTAACTGCTATTTCATTTGCAAATCTGTACATAGCTGTTATTATAATAAATAACCACAGTGGGAAATTTGATGTCATTCTATGTTTCACATTTGACCTTCAACTTCAGTCTTTTTAATTCGAAACCTTTTAATTCCAAATATTTCCTCTCAATAAAAAACTGTGTCCCCCCACCTACAAGCAAATTAATACCAGTTCCTAAACAGAACAGAAGCCAGTATCTTTGGGGAAGCTGGAAAGAAATAGTTAGCTCTACTTCCTTTTCCTCCTTTTCCTCTCTTAACTGAAGTTTTTCAGTTTACAAGACATTTAGATCATAAGTATTCATTAGGTCAATTAAAGCAAAAACAACAAAGTACAAGAAAAGCTTTGGCAGATCACAGCTCTTTATCAGTTACAAAACGTAAACTGTAATTGTGAAAGATGTTACTTTGGGAAAAAAAGTCAAAAAGAGACCTGAGACAGAACAGTTTAACAAAATAACAAGGAACAACAATTGTTTGCTCAGTAACAGTGTAATAAGAAAACTTGATCTCTGTTCCAAAGAAATATTGTTAAATCTGAATTCTAGTTCAATATTTTCACAGTGAAGTCAGGATTTCTTATTATCTTTTATTCAAGAATGCCGCTTTAAAAGTATCCTAGAAGCTTAAATGTTTCCTGTTGGTTTTGGATATTATTTTTGATGTACATTTTTTATTGATTTATCCTTCTAAGAAACACTGCCGAGTTTATCTAATGCAGAGAGTCATGGGCATTGCCAACAATTAATGCCATATACAACACTAGAGAAGAAGCAAATATATATTTCCTTGAAGTTATGATTGATGTTATAGATACTATGGCAGTGTTTTCACAATATATTTAAAAGCAGTTGTCATCTGGATTTGCCACAGACTTTGGTTTCTATATCTGTTTTCCTGTGGCATGATATAATAGAATATCACACATATTACTATAGTTCAGAGCATATTCAAATGTATTGTGAGAATTTATAGCCCATCATGGACAATGTTTTCCTTCCTCAAGTTCTACATGAAAGTTCCATGTTGCATACAGATAGCCACGCAACTTCATACAACTGTTAACCACTAACAATAGAACACTAGGTTCAAAATTAGTTGAGTTTAATTATTTCTTCGTGAAACATTCAAAATTACCAATTTAAAGAACATGTTTTTAAAATTATATTATCACTATTGTTGATGTTTTTATTGTTCCTACTTCTGCTCTACAATACGTTTTGTCCTTATAAAAAATAGAGACATCAGTGCTGCAGGAAGTAAGCATTTTCTTTCTCTCTAATTGGTAGGTATAATCTGAAAGCAATGACACCAATCGCTAGAAAATGCATTCAGTTGATTTAGTACTAAATTTGTACTGCATACTGCGGGAATCAAGGTAATAAAGGGGTCAGCAGCATTCAGGGATGCTACCCAAGTGTCTCACCATAACAATGCACTTGGGGAAATTTTCGGGATTATTTTTCTCTGCTATACTTATTCAACCTTTTTGGAGTTAATTTCTTTTACCAGCTTTTCCTCATATTTGGTTGACTTCTGTCCAACGTTCAAATAATTAACTGACAACTAACAAATGTGATCCTGATCCACTTTACATAATTTCCAAATAAGAAGGAGGAAAACTGAATATGAGCTTTAGCTGTTATGCTCAACTCCCAGCTACTAATCTATTCACTTGATATGTGCATTTTGGTGCTATATGCTATGAACTACCTCAGTTACTGTATTAGTATAAGTATCATCTTTGTTTCAGCCAAAGACCAATAATTGTTTTTTAATTGTATTTGTGGTCTACTTTCATATGATTTCTTACTATTTTTTTCTTGGTTATTATTCACCTAGAGTTATAATTTGAAGATGGGTGACCATATTAATTTTCTAAGTTACAAAATAAATATGGAACTATGATTATAGTAAAAATAACCTACTACAAACCATCAATATAAATTGTAGTTACAATACCCTTCCTTAAGAATTCACTATCTCCAAATTCATTAGTATGTCATACGAACCAGATAAAATATTGCATTCCTCTGGATTAATCTACCAAGACAAGAGCAATGTGCCAGTTAGAGAAATACAAACCAAAATGAGTAGAATCATCTTCCCTTCCTTCTTCTCCAACAGACAGGAGAAAAAACAGCCTTTTCTGAATTAATCTTATATTACAAGTGCTTCTTATTTTTTGCATGGTTTTCTGTACCAACCTAAAGAGATGTGAATAAAAAAACTGGAGATAATGGAACCTTGAAAAACTTTA